>NC_143157.1:3666208-3854133 GCF_041381405.1 Jatropha curcas | reverse complement strand
AATTTTAAATTAAATAATGAATTTTTTGTAAGAGAAAGGAAATGAGCACCTCTATTTGTTTGTGTGCATGCCGGTGTCCCAAAAATTTAACGCGTAGCCTAGGGTTATTGAAAGTGCCCCCGTCAATTTTTACTTTCGAATTTTTATAACCGTTAAAAAAAATTAGAAAATTTTAACTGTGTGGGCTGTGAAATATAATACAGTTTCAATTCGAGGTCTAAATCTTGCCAATTGGGGTCCAAGCCGAGCTTAATTTGCCAATTGAGTCACCAAGCTCAAAATATTTTATAGGATAATTTCGATATAAGAGCATTAAAATTTTTGAAATATATACGAAATTCCAGCTAGGAGTGGCCATATTACAGTTTCGGCAACCAGAATCGTGGTTCGAACCGGTCTCGAACCGTAATCGGAATCGGTGGGAATCAGAATCGGTCTGAATCAGAACCGGAACCGAAGATTTTCGGTTCCGTTTTGTTGGTATCGCAAACCGACGGTTCCATGAACCGGTTGGAAACCGGATGGAACCGCCGGTTCTCTGGCCGATTAGAACCGTCGGTTCGAACCGATAGTTCGAAACCTGCGGTTGTAGCTGTTAGAAATTGTCAGTTTTTTTTTTTTTTTTAATTTGTTGTGAAATCTCTTAATTACTCCTCTCAACAACCATAAACGGCTACATAACGGCTAGTTTCAAGAGTATTTTTGGAAAAATAATTTTTTGGATTTATTATAAATACTTCGTTTCATTTCATTTACAAATCTCTCACAAAAAAATCTCTACTTTCTCTACACTATACTACACTCTACTCTATATTATTCTTCTCTACTTTGCAATCTCTCTTATTATTCTCTCTAATTTTTTTTTATTCAATTTTTTTTTAAAAAAATAATTAAGTTCAAGTCTTTAAAAAATAAATTTAATTGAAGCATTTTTTAATTTTTTAGGTGTATTTTTTTAGAAATAACTTTCACCAAATTTATTAAATTTTGAAAATCGGTCTTTAAAATTTAAAATTAAAATTATTCAATTTTCTGAAAAATCGATCGGAACCGTCGGTTTTTGAAACCTACCGGAATCGAAACCGTTCGGTTCCAAACTAAAATCGAAATTGAAAATTTTCAGTTCGGTTCCGATTCCGGAACCGTGGCCACCCCTAATTTCAGCAATTTAATCTATTATGAATATATATATATTAATTATCCTAAAATCAAATACTGTTTACTATTAATATTTTATTATTATTGGGTAAATGGAGAAAAAGTTACGGAATCTAACTAAAATAATTAATAAATCGAACCGAACCCAAAATCAAATTGATTTTTTGAAATCACATGAATAACCCGAAAACCAAGTGAAAAACCTTCAAACCGAGCAAAAATCGAGCCAGCTCATTGAATTAGACCAAATCGGTTCGAATCGAACCGGAATGGTCTAGAAACTCCAAGATTTTTCTTTCTTCTTTCTTTTTTCACTTTTTCTTTTTTTTTTTTCTCCTTCCTTGCGGGAGAGCCACAGCGCGACAGCTACTCCCTCTACTTCCCGTTTGCCGGCCAAACGGCCATCGTCTCCTGCAAACAAGGACTCTAACCTCAATAGCTCAGCGAGACAATCACTCTGGTGGCCTTGGTTCGTGCAATGAGAGCCTGAATCGAGAGAGATCGCGACTGGAAGGCCGCGCCACCGTGCGATGGAGTTCTCCGGCGAAATTCTCACCGTTCCGTCGACTTCAAGTGCTGGGGATGGTCTTGATCGACTCATCTCCTCCAAAAGAACACTTTCCCTCCACTGATTTGCGATTTCGCCTGAGGTTTGAGAAACCACCATGAACGGCGGCACGGAGGTGACTGTGGTGATCGATCCGCCCAAGCGAGACACTATCTCCTCAAAATGACACCAAATTCAACTTCTACAAGTGATTTCGAGCATTTCGGTGCAGGTGTTGCTCGATTCCGGGTCGTTTGGCTTTTCCAGCGAGCCTCCGGCGAGGCACATCTCCCAAATTTCAATCGTACACTCTGACACTAAATTCTCAATTTTTTTTATAAATTCTGAATTAATTAATTAATTAATGAATTTAATTGAGTAATTAAGTAAATTAAATTGAATAATAAAAATTAAGTTATTGGAATAGCTTAAATATATATAGAACACTTATAGTCTTTTGTAAATAAATTAGATTGGTTAGTATGCGGTAATAGCGATAGCGAATATGTTTAGTTAATTGGTTTAGGATTTTAGAATAATGTAATTGCAAATTAGTTTAAAACATTGTCAAATAAATTACATAAACTATAATTATAATTAGGAGGTTTGATATTGAGATAAGAATTCCTAGCTAATATTTATGTAAACTAATTTAGGAATTTTAATAAGTATCATTAGGAGGTTAATATAAATTGTTAATTAATTGATTTGAAATTATTAAGTGAATATATGTGAGTGTGATGGATAATATATGTAACCTGAAGCTGATGGGTTGGTTGAATTGATTGCCCAATGGATGAGCTGTGTGAATTGATTGATCGAATAACTGATAAATAAGGTTATAGTGGATGGGATGAGTTGATTTGAATTGTCGACGGATGGGCTTTGATATTATATTGTTGAATTGTGGTTTAGTCAAATTTTAGTGGAGGTGCTGCCGAAATTTCGACGGAACCTAGATTAATTTTAATTAATAACATAATAAATAAGCTTATTTAGATAAATTCTATAATTTGATACATAATAAATAAAGTGCTCTATTTATTTATTTATTTATTTTCATTATTATTGTTTATTATTATTATTTATTTTATTATTGTTGTTTATTGTTAATACTACTATTTATTTATTTGCATTTGATACTACTATTTATTTATTTGCATTTGATTTTGGATGTCTAAATTGTGCATGCATTACGATGTTTAATTGATTAACATACTTGCATTTAATTGCAATACTTGATTAATTGTGTTGTGATAGTGTTATGCCTTGTATATGTGGAGTTGGGATGAAGTGGGTCACCATGGGTTTGTAAGGACAGTCCACGAGACCGTTGGCTGTATGGGAGATCGGCACTCCATGTGCACTTGATGATATGATATGGATGATATGGAAAACCATAGGGTGGCCTCCTGATGGTATGGAAAAGAAAAGAGATAATGGAAAAATAACGAGAGGGCTGGTCCAGTGAAGATTAGACTGGTCAACCATGTATGGGGGATCGACTCTCTGCTGTACATGTTATGAGAGGATGAGCCATGTGGGAGGACGGCTCATCGGGGGTTTCGGTGACACCACAGACCAATTTCCATTTGATGTGATTATATGAAGATGTTAATGATTGTGTGGGCTGGTGATATGCCATTTGTGTGACTGACTGTGTGAGCATATAACTAGTCGGATGACTAGATTGATATATTTAAACTAGATTGATATGCCATTTGTATTACTACGGGCCTCGGGGGCCTTAATCTTACCTGGCCTCTAGTGCTAGTTCGGCCCATGTTTTCCGGTCATGACAGTTATATGATGTTAGTTCTAGGTATGGGGTTGTAGCTGTGTTCGACACTCGTGGGCGTGGAGTGGCATGGCTACAAATACTCTTAAATTTAAATATGATTTAAATTTAAATATTATCACGTAAAATTAAAAAATTTTATGCTAGTTAAAATGAAACATGATTCTTAAAACAAAAGGGAAAATAAGAAGGCAAAAAAGTTTATTTAAATTAAGATAGATATTTATTTCATCATTTTATTAGATTAAAGCACATGCAAAAATTGATATTAGTTGTAAATATTTATTTTTAGTCAATTTTTGCTTTTGCTGATCTAAAATTTATATAATTAATACCTTTTTTCACCTGCAACATCATAAAACAAATTTAATGTTAAAATTTTATTTCAAATTTATTTGGCATGTGCAAAAAGTAACATTAGTTGCAAGTATTTATTTTTGGTTAATTTTTGCCTTTGTTGGTTCAAAATATATATATCTAATATGTTTTTTTCACTTGCAATATTAATATAGAACAAATCCAATATTAAAATTTATCTTAAAATTAATTTTGTATACTTTTATCCTAAACATTATTAACCCTATTAATATTGAACTAATTAAGAATTTAAAATTATAAGAGAATTTAAGAGCCATTGTGTATAAAAGTCATAAATTAGAGATTAATTTTGAAAGAATTATTATTCAAGAGCCATTATGTTTAAAAGTCTTAAAATTAGAGATTAATTTTGAAAAAGTTATTTTATGAAAATTTATAAAAGTCATAAATTAAAGAGAGTTAATGGACACATATTTTCTCTTCAAATTAAAATTAAATACGTAAATTATAGAGTTTTATCCTTCAAATAGAGCATCATGTCAGCATTCATTCTTCTTCTTTATCTATACTCCATATATAATGATATAATAATGATGATTTGTAGAATTCATTTAGAAATTTATATTCTAATGTTTAGAATGAAAAAAAAAAAAAAATGTAGATTTCAATTCTAAAAATTCAATTTTATGGAATTAGATATATTTATATCAAATTTCACAGAAATAGGTGAAATTTTCAAATGAATTTAATAAAACTAAGCAAACTAAATTTTTACGACAAAAATATCTTTCTCTTTTAAATCAAATTCTTAATTTTTTTATTTATTTAACTTATTTATTTTATTAAACTTGACCAAGACTATTTAAAAAAAATTAATTTTTTAGAAAAATATTTTTTTTATTATTGTGTTTTTTATTTTAATATTTTTTGAACTTGTTTTTACAATTGAGAAGGGAGATGTAATAATGTTTTAACATTAATACATTGAAATGTAATAATTTTATTAATATTATTTTTTTATATGTTTATTTTAATATAAATATAAAAAATTATATAACATTATTTATTATTTATTTTTATAAAATTACTATTTCAAGGGTATTTAAGAAAATAAAAGCAGATAATTTTTCAATTATGAATTTATTCCATATATGATCATGTGAAATTCAATTGAATTACATGTTCTAAACTAATCATACCAAACATAAATTTTATATTTTGAATTCATTTATACCAAACCAAATGGAGGGTAATTGTAAGTGTGTTTTGATATTAAATAAAGGTAGAAATTAATTTCCTGCACTTGGATCGAATTATAAGGACAAAGGATTTTATTCCCTGTTTTGCAAAATATAATTTAACAAAAAAAAAAAGTTTTTTTGTGAGTTATAATTTTTAGAAAAAAAATAATTTTAGAATGTTAAAAATTATGTCGAATTTAATTTAATTAGATTGAATTTAAATTATACATTGCAAGTTACATTCTGCCTTGCAAGTTATATTTTATATATACATTGGAAGTTCACAATTAAATATTTTAATATTTTACATTCTTAAAATCATTCTACCTTCGTCTCTCATCCTCTCTCTCAATTTCTCTCTCTATCTCGCTCTTCTTCTTCTCTTAGTTTCTCTCTCTATTTTTCTCATTTTCATTCTCTTAACAACTTATCCTTAGACGCAATACTGAATTAATTGATGAAATCACTAAAAGACTAGCAGGGCTTGATGTAGAACGGAAAAAGAAAGCTATAGCTCCTTTAACAATCGAAGCAAACTCAGAGAAAGATGACTCCGAAGAAGAGGTTCCTCAAGAACATAGGAACTTACAAGAATTAGAAGCAATGTTGCAACAAGAGTCCAATGAAATTAATAAAATCATTTATCCTAGAGCTAGGGGCATGGTAGATGTTAAACCATACTATCCATGGCCATCTCCTATCAATATGCAATATGAAGAACCCAGTTTTATCTATGTATAGTATGACGGATCTTCTATTGTCGAATGGAATATTGATGGATTATCTAAATATCAGATCAACAATGTCCTTCAATATATGACCATGTATGCCTTGGCATGTAAAATCAAAGGCAACTCAGACCCAAATGTAATGAAAGCCATTGTTGCTGGGTTTGCAGGCCAGTTAAAAGGCTGGTGGGATTTTTCCCTGACCAAAGAAGGAAAAATGCAAATAGAGGCTGCTATAAAACAGGAGGTTGTAGGAGAAGGGGACCAAAGAACGATTGTCACCTATCCTGATGCGGTAAAGACCCTTATCTATACCATAGGGCTTTATTTTATAGGATCTACTAGTATGCACTTAGATAGGTCCCATGAACAGCTAATGAATTTGAAATGCCCTGACTTGTCACATTTTAAATGGTATAGAGATGTCTTTTTTACTGCAGTCTTTGCGAGGGAGGATAGTCAACATGATTTTTGGAAAGAAAAATTTATCTCCGGCTTACCATCCTTGTTTGCTGAAAGAGTGAGAAATAAACTGAAAGAAAAGAATGAAGGAATTATCCCTTACCATAATTATACTTATAGAGAATTAGCCTCTGAAGTTATTGCGGAAGGGATAGCATTATGTAACGAAATAAAAATACATAGGCAAATACAAAAGGAGAGATTAACGGGTAGAAAAATCCTAGGAACTTTCTGTGAACAAATAGGATATCCGTCAATAGGCTACCCACACAAGAAGAAAGATAAAAGGATTAAGAAGTATTATCCTTTGAAAAAATATAGTGAAAAAGAAGAAAAATAAACACACTAAATATTCTGAAAAAAGAAGAAAAGCCCCTAAAGAAAGAAAGGGTAAGAATACGATTGCATGTTATAGGTGTGGACGCATAGGGCATTATGCAAACAAATGTAGAATGAAGCAGCAGATTCAAGCCCTTACACTAGATCAGAACCTCAAAGATTCTTTAGCAAAGCTCTTCTTAAATAGTTCTGATTTTGAGAAAGATGAGCTAGAACTTAATGTTGTAGATTACACGTCTGAAGAGGAAGAGTCTGAGAAAGACGCCCAGTCTAAAGAAGATTCAGACTGTGATGGGAATTGTGATTACTATAAGTCACTCTGTACTATGAATGGCCTTTTAGTACTCACGAAGAAAGATAATTTAATTCTAGATTTGATAGATAAGATTTCGGATCCAGAAGAAAGAAGGGCACAGTTAGAAACCTATTTGGCAATGAATAGAGAAAAGCCTGAAACTTCTAAAGAACCTCTTCTAAAGAAAATAGAAGACAAAGAAGCCCCTTATATGACATTCATGAAATTTTTGAGAGAATTAAAAATACAAAGAAACAGAGGGAACCTACAGTGAAAGAATTGAGAGCTGAACTAAATATAGTAAAAACAGAAATACAAAACCTGAAAGAAAGAGTAGTCATACTCAAACTACTCAACAAAGAAGAAGAAGAAGAGTTTGATCCTAAAGAAAGCAATCAGGATCCATTTGAAATAAACAACCTACGCTTTGTGAACTTAGTCAATAAAGTCGTTACACAAAAATGGCATACTAAAGTAACTATAGTGGTGCAAAAGGAATATGTGTTTCATACAGTTTCTTTGATAGATTCGGGAGCAGATCTGAATTGTATCAATGAAGGATTGGTTCCATCGCGATATTTCGCGAAAACGATGGAAGAATTGAATACTGCAGATGGCAGTAAAATGCTAGTGAAGTACAAATTAAATAATGCAGCTGTCTGCAATAGTGGAATATGTTTTCAGATTCCATTTTTAATGGTCAAAGGATTATCTCATCCAGTCATCCTAGGAAATCCTTTCCTTCATATGTTGTATCCGATAAAGAATATATCGGATAAGGCATTACTACTGAATTAGAGGGAAAAGAAATCACTTTTCGATTTATCTCCCAGCCTCAAATAAAAGAAATAGATTTGATCAAGAATGATATCAAACGAAAAGGAAAGTTTATAAACTCCTTAAAACAAGAAGTATCGTTTAGGGTACTAAAAGAAAAACTTCAACAAGAAAACATTCAGCGTCAAATTAAAACTATTTAAGAAGAATTAGAGAAAACTGTTTATTCTGAAAGTCCTACAGCCTTTTGGGAACGAAAACGCCATGTGGTAACATTACCATATGAGCCCGATTTTACTAAAATATGATTCCCACTAAGGCCCGGCCCATTGCCATGGGGCCCAGACATTTAGAAATTTGCAAAAAGAAAATTGCTGAACTAGAGTCAAAAGAGCTAATTCGAAAAAGTCAAAGCCCATGGAGTTGTGCAGCCTTTTATGTTGAAAATGCTGCAGAACTCGAAAGAGGGGTTCCTAGATTGGTCATAAACTACAAGCCTCTAAATAAAGCCCTTAGATGGATTAGGTATCCGCTACCTAATAAAAGAGATTTATCAAATCGACTCTATGAAGCAACTATTTTCTCTAAGTTCGATATGAAGTCTAGATACTGGCAGATCCAAATAGCAGAGGCAGATAGGTACAAAACAACATTCACAGTTCCATTTGGTCAGTATGAATGGAATGTGATGCCGTTTGGCCCCAAGAATGCTCCCTCTGAATTCCAAAAGATTATGAATGAAAATTTTAATCCTTATACCATTTTCTCGATTGTCTATATTGATGACGTTTTGATTTTTTCCAGGACAATTGAGCAGCATTTTAAACACCTTAAAGCATTCCTCAAGGTGGTAAAAGAAAACGGTTTAGTAGTGTCAGCCAGAAAGATGAAACTTTTCCAAACCAGAATTAGATTTTTGGGACAAAATATTGAGGAAGGAACCATCATTCCAATCGATATAGTAATTGAGTTTGCGGATAAATTTCCTAATGAAATCAAAGATAAAACTCAATTGCAAAGGTTTTTAGGAAGCCTCTATGTCTCAGATTTCTATAAAGAATTGGCTCAGGATGCTAAGCCTCTGTTTCAACGGCTCAAGAAGAATCCACCTGAGTGGACTCAAAGCCATACATTAGCTGTAAAACGAATAAAAGCTAAAAACCCTGTAATGTTTAGCTATTCCCCATCCAGAAGCCTTTAAAATAGTTGAAACTGATGCTTCAGACAAAGGTTATGGAGGTATACTGAAACAAAACCTAAATGGTCAAGAATCTCTAGTTCGATTCACTAGTGGAGTCTAGACAGGGCCAAGGGTCAATTACTCAATGGTTAAAAAAGAAATCTTGTCCATAGTACTCTGTGTCCAAAAGTTTGAATCAGATTTATTAAATCAAAAATTTTTAATAAGATTAGATTGCAAGAGTGCCAAAGAAATTCTTTTAAAGGATGTCAAGAATATAGCATCCAAACAAATATTTGCCAGATGGCAGGCAATTTTATCTGTCTTTGATTTTGATATTGAATTTATTAAAGGAGAAGCTAATTCTTTGCCTGACTTTTTGACTTGTGAATTTCTTACAGGAACTCAATAAAGAAGGTATGAGTTCAAAAAGAAGTCTTGAAATCTCGTCCTCTTGTTCTAAAGATCCAGACAAACCTCGAAAAGAAGCATATGAAGCTGATGTGAGCGGACCTAATGAAGAAAGGCCTCCCAATAGTGTCAATTTATCGCTCTCATTTGGTGCCCATTACCAAAAAACATGCAAAACTCCCTCCTTATGAAGTGGCCAAAATTTACACTCAAAACCATTTTACGTATCCGTATCTGCCAAAAGATTACTTGTTTTTTTATCAAGCTATATTGGAAGAAACAAGATTAGTAACTTTTACCCCAACTGTTAGAGGAGAAGGAGAATGGGCATATAGCAAATTTATCATTAAAAGAGTTTTTTCTCAAGAAGATTGGGGTGATGACCTCTTCCAAACTAAAGAATTGAAGCTTGGAAGACCCCGACATTTTAACTATTTTGACTATATGGAAGCCTGGAATGGAGCCCTCTGCTACGAAAACCGGCAACGAAGATTTAGCTTGTTTATAGCCTTCAATTTGGTCAAAGAAGAATGAGAATTTCCTTTATGGTTCCAGGAATGGTTTTTCCATTGGGGCCTCTTCCCCATAGTCATGCTTGACAGAATCCGCAAAATTTATGAACAATTTTGTGACCTCAACCGGACCTTAATCAACCCAAGGCTGATCTTTACAGTTGCATATAAAGTACCTTGGATCATTAAAAGGGACTATATTGTTGTATTTAAACCACAGAAAAAATTTGAAGATTCCAAAGTCGAAGTCCCATGGTTGGTTAGACGAGTCTTACTAAGATGGTGGGATAAATGCAATTTTTTCAATCCACCATCCATCTATGCCAGTAGAGGAATAATCCAATTCGCTAAAAAGCCAAGTCCGGCTAAAGAAAAGTTAACAGAAGACAAGTCCCCTCTGAATTTAGCACAAATGCTATAAGAAGTTTTGCACCATATGGCTAAAGAAGAGATCAGAAGGCAATTATTTAATGCTTTGGGTGAAGACGCGAGCTTATCCGCCAGCTCAAAAGGTAAAGAAAAGGCGGAATCGTCACGTTCAAGACATGATAGACTTGACAAAGAAAAAGATTCCCGACACAGTGAAGATAATAATGAAGATATCTTTATCGACAGTCAGCACCCATATGATCTGTAAGGATCCAGCTGTCATCTACTTATTCACTCAAGAACTTAGCGAATCTTATCTCGTCTTGCTTTAGCATCGTAAGCAATGACGTCACTAGCCCTCTCGTTTGCCTATAAATATGTAGTGAAGTTTTAGTTTTCATTATCGCTTGCTTGTGTTGTTTTTCTCTTGTAGTCTTTCTTCCGCAAAACTAGATAGTTTAGAATGTGTGTATGAAGAAGTTAGCAAACTTCAGAATAAATTGTTTGAGTTTGATGAACAGTTAGCTCGAATTTGTTTAGCCTATAATAATCTCCAATTCGCTGTAAGTTTTACTATTTATTTTGTGTAAAAGTATTTATGTCTCATATTGATTCTGCTGTAGCTAATTTATGTTTATTAGATCTCACTAATCGTAATGAAATTAGAAGATTTAGGCAAGAATTAATTGAAACTGAAAATAATATCTTTGAACAACATCTTGAATATCATAATCAATACTGCGATTGCAGAGAGTCTGAAAGAATATTAGGATTATTTAATATTATTATTCAATATTTAAGTCAACTACTTAGGCAGTAAAATAAACAAGAGTAAACGGTCCGTACAACTGGTATCAGAGTTTTTCTTCCTCTTCTTCATGTTCTTCTTACCTTTTCTAATCAAAAACAAACCCACCTTTTCTAATGATTTGATAGTTAATGAAGTCAAAACTACTAACACAGGTTTGTATGTTTTTTTTTTCAATTTTTATTTTCTTCTTAATTTGATTTTGGGTATTCAATTTTTATTTTTATTTTCAATCGAAACTATCAACCTATTCTCCTTTTCTCTTTCTTGTTATTTTCTGTACATATGGAAACCAACGTGACAGATAAATTGATAACAAATCAATTGCTTATGATGCGCCAATGTGAGTGTATTTCATATAAAGTCTTTAATTTGCTCAAGGGTACAAAAGGTATAAAAAATGCAACTTAAGGGGCACAAGTAGTCCCCCGTAAAGTTGAGGGGCACAAACGGCAATTTAAGGATAGTTCGAGGAAAAATTATGCATTCGGCCTCTCAAAATTTTTAAAAAAAAAGTCAACTTAAATCCACACCTGAATCACATGATTTGCTATAACTACTCCAATTCATTAATGAATTTGAATTTTTGTAACATATTGTTTACACATTCCTTTGCAGTCTTGACTGTGTTCATTTGTTATGATACTTTTGAATTTCTTGTCACTCTCAATGTGAATTATGAGTTGATTTCATCAATAAAGCTCTTTTTTCTTCTTAAAATTATGTATTGATGATAAGGGAGAATTGGAGCAATTGATTAAGGTTTTTTTTATCTGTTGACATGAGTTCCATTGAACACAAGTGATTTTTCCGATTGGAGTATGGTGCTTTGTCTCTATAAATATATATTTTCTTTACTTTTTCATATGCTTTATATGTATTTTGTTGGCTCAAGGGTCAAATCTCGGATTTTGATGATTAATACAAAACAAATATATTTAAATTATGTTATGTGTGCTAATTTTATTTTATGCAGAATTTCTTTGGAAAGAAATCATACAAGGCAAGTCCTACATTGAGTGTGAAGAGTTCGAAGATCCTAGTAAGCTAGGTATTTAGGATATTTTGTAGGATAGAGAGAAAATCCATATACGAGCACAAAAATCCATTTCTCTCTTAAAAATATTGTTCGGAAAATTAGTTTTCTTCAAATAATTTATTTTCGAAAATATTTCGTTAAATCGAAAACATTTATTTTCCTAAAACTTAAGAGATTTCTTCTCGAAATGTTTTTGGTAATACAATCATACTCTTTTCGAAAATATCTTTTGAAAGATCTAAAATACTTAAATTTATTTTCTTACCTTAAAAACGAAGGAGAATATTTTTCATTTTTAGTAAGAACATTCTTCCGCAAAAATATTTTTCCAAATATTGCTGCCGAAAATCTCTTATTTAAAGGAAAGCAAAATCGTGTTTTATTCTCTTACCAAAAAGGATAAAATAAACTTTTGGTAACAAAGATTTTCATATCTTCTAAATAAGGAAAGAAGATATTCTGATTTCAATCTCTTTCCAAAAGGCGACAGCTTCTTTGCTTCCTATATAAAGGAATGTTCACGCCTTAAACATTTGGTGATGTAAGAGTTTTTGTTTTAAGAGCACTCTCTCATTGATCAAATCTTTATCTCTCAAAACTTACTCTCTACCCCCATTTTTTCTTTTCATCTCTACACTTAACGTTTTCAATATTCAAAGTGAAAAGAATTTTTACAATTACATTTGAAAAACAGTTATGTGTTCTAATCGATCTTCTAATTTGATAAAACTGTTTTTCCTGTGCTTATATAGGCGTTTCTTTCTGTCTATTTAGATTGTATAATATATAATAGACAGGCTCTTTATTTGTTAAACTTTTGTGTGTCGTAGCTTAGGTTAGAAGCTATTGTGATAGAGGTTATCAAGCAACCTTCTCCATGTGTAGGATAGTAATGTCTTGAATCGAGTTTTCTATACTCTGCCAAAAACAGAAAAGGGTTGAGGTTAACTAGAACCTTTGAAAAATCTAGTGGGACAAAAGGGTAGATCTAGGTGTTGGTCTATTGCCTTATACTATTGGTTTGTCTCTTACCCTTTAAAAGAGATAACATAGTTGAGGATCTTAAGATGCGTCTTGGGGAGTGGATGTAGGTGAGTTAGTGCCGAACCACTATAAATCACTGTGTTCATCTTTTAATTTCTGAAGTTTGCTTGATATTACTTTTATTACACCTCTATTTAATTCTTAGAAACGCTAAAATTGTTAATAATTCAGATGTTCTAAAACGGTAATAAGTCTTATCTTTTCTGAACATTAAAACTCTGGAATTCTGATAAGTGAATATACCATGTTCTAACTATTGTTCTATTCACAGTATATTTCACTGATTGAGTTTCTAATTTATTTTCTAAACTTTATGAGGAAGTTTTAATCACGATAGCTTTCCATCATAAAGTTGTTCTAATACTTGATTAAGGCTCTGTGAAGAAGTTCTAAATTCAATAACTGTCTTTCACATAGCTTTATACTATTTTCTAAAACTTTATGAGGAAGTTCTAATTTCAATAGCTTTCCTTCATAAAGAAGCTCTGATATTAAATAAGTCAGTGTGAAGCAGTTCTAATTAATAGCTGCACTTTACACAGACTTTCTATCTTTTATAATTAGAACATTGTGAGGTGATTCTAAACCATATTCTATTCTCACAATGTTCTGTGTATTTTCTGCTGCACTTAGAATTCTATATTTTGTTTAGAATTTCTAAAATTTGTATTTGAGTTTAGAAAACCCAATTCACCCCCCCTCTTAGGTTGTGCCATACATATACGGAACCCACAATCTAGTATCAGAGCTTTGGCTCTTGACTTACCGAAGCTTAACCACTTAAGAGATAAGATCCCATGGCAACCCCACTTCCTCTTTCTTCTTTAGAGGGACAATCTGTTTCTAGACCTCCTTTGTTCAATGGCTCAAATTACTCTTACTGGAAAACTAGAATGGAGAATTTTATGAAATCAGTTGATATAAACTGCTGGAGAAATGTTATCACTGGTCCTCGTATTCCCATGAAAACTGTAGGAGATGAGCTAGTTAGAAAGACAGAAGAAGAATATATCGATGCTGACTGAAATGACATTGCTGTAAATGCAAAAGCCATTAATATTCTTCATTGTGCTTTAGATGCAACTGAATACAACAAAGTGTCTGGATGTAAATCTACGACAGAGGTATGGGAAAAACTTAAAGTCACCTATGAGGGTACAGATAGGGTAAAAGAATCTAGAATAAATATCCTTTGGAGAGAATATGAAATGTTTAGTATGAAAGAAGGAGAAACTATTGCAGAACTAAATTCTAGATTTACCAATATAGTTAATCCCTTGAGAACTCTCGGAAAGGAAATTTCAGAAGATGAGCTTGTTAAGAAAATCCTTAGAATTCTATCTAGAAAATGGGATTCTATAGGACCTGTCATGAATTACAAAGAGACTCCCGTTACTTATGATTACCTTATAGGAGCTCTTGTTTCAGAAGAAATGAAATCTTCCTTGACAACGGAAGATAAGAAAAAGAAAGGACTGGCTTTGAGGGTAGATTCTAGTGAAGAAAGTTCTTCTGATCTTGATAGTGATGATTTAGCACTTGTTGCTAAAAGATTTAAAAAGTTCTATAGAAAGGGTGGAAGGCCATAAAAAAGTTTAACAAAAAGAACTTTCCATCCAAAAATAGTAACTTGCCTAAGAAAGAACCTTCTGAAGTGGTTTGTTATGAATGCAAAAAACCTGGACACATCAAGCCTAATTGTCCTAAACTGAAAAAGAAGTCAACAAAAGAGAAGCTGAAGCAAGCCTTTGTAGCTGCATGGAGTGATTCAGACAATTCTAATTCTGAAAGCCACAGTGATCAAGAAGAGATTGCTAATATCTGTTTAATGGCTACCATTGACTCTGACTTTAAAGAAATCAGCACTCTGACTTCAACACAGAAAGCTGGAATCAACGAAACAAATGCAACGATCCATGAGAATGATGAAAGCACTGTAAGTATTTCTGAACCCGAATCAGAAAGTGATCTTCTAAATACTTACAATAATCTTTGTAATGAGTTTGAGAAACTTGTTAGAAAGTATAAAGTTCTAAAGAAAGATTTCAGAAAATTAAAATCTGAAAGTAATCATTTAAAAGATGTTTTTTATCAAGAAGTTACATGCAAAGACCTTTTTATAGAAATCAAAGATCTTAAAAGTTGTAATAATCAATTTTCTGAAAATCTGACACATCTTGAAGAAAAATGCAAAAACCTGAATTCTGAAAATGAATCTTTGAAAGCTAAGATTAGTATTCTAAAATCAATTTCAGAATCATTTTCTAAAGAGAAGACAAGTTCTAATAGCATTTCTAAACTGAACCGTGTTTCTAATCAGAAAAATGCTGTTTCTAATGTTGTGATTTTAGAACATCAAAGTTCCAACAAAAAGAAGAATCATAGTGCACATGTTACCACTAACCCTCCAGGACCCAATATGAGTTGGGTACCTAAATCTGCTTGATCTTTTCAGGTGTGCCTAAGGAGCGAGCTGAAAACAGAGATGTGGTACATGGACAGCGCTTGCTCTAGGCATATGACTGGTGACAAAAAGAAGTTCACCAGATTAGAAAAGAAAAAGGGAGGTACGGTAAGCTTTGGAGACAAAGCAAAAGGTAAAATCGTTGGTATTGGTGTGGTAGGTTCTAATCCTTCAATAGAAGATGTATGCTTAGTAGAAGGATTACATTATAACTTGTTAAGTGTGAGTCAGATTTGTGATAAAAATAGAAGAGTGATCTTTGAACCTTCTCATTGTGAAGTTCAGAACATGCATGATAATAAAACCTTATTCGTTGGAAAAAGGTTTGGAAATATATACCTAGTAGATCTCTCTGATATGCATAACCAGGATATATGTTTAGTTTCTATTGATAATTCTAGTTGGTTATGGCATAAAAGACTTGGACATGCAAGCATGCACCTTAATTCTAAACTATCTAAGAAAGATTTGGTTCGTGGTTTGCCAAAGTTGAAATTTGAAAAAGATCACATTTGTGATGCTAGTCAAATGGGCAAACAAACCAGAACTTCTTTTAAATCTAAGGGCATGGTTTTTACTTCTAGACCTTTAGAATTGCTGCACCTTGATTTATTTGGTCCAATTACTCCTTCTAGTCTTGGAGGAAAATTCTATGCATTTGTTATTGTAGATGATTACTCTAGATTCACCTGGACACTCTTCCTTAGAAATAAGGATGAGTCATATGACATGTTTGTTCATCTGTGCAAGAGAATACAAAATGAGAAAGGATACAACATCACGACAATTAGAAGTGATCATGGAGGAGAATTTGAAAATCAGAAATTCGATGCTTTTTGCAATGAGACAGGAATCTTCCATAACTTCTCAGCACCTAGAACACCTAAACAAAATAGAGTGGTGGAACGCAAGAATAGAACACTTCAAGAGATGGCCAGAACCATGCTAAGTGATTCTAAACTACCAAAGTATTTCTGGGCAGAAGCAGTTAATATTGCCTGTTATATTCTAAACAGGACTTTGGTAAGATCTGAACTTAAAAAGACTCCATATGAGCTATACAAAGGTAGAAAACCAAATATTGGTTATTTTCATATTTTTGGGTGCAAATGCTTTATTCTAGATAACAAGAAAAATCATCTTGCTAAATTTGATGCTAAATCTTATGAAGGGATTTTTCTAGGATATTCTAATAATAGTAAAGCATATAGAGTATTTAATAAAAAGACTCTAGTTGTAGAAGAATCTATTCATGTTGTGTTTGATGAAACTGACTCTACTTCTAGAACATTAGAAAGTGATGATGTTGTAGATTCTAATCCTGAAAAGCAGAATGAGCAATCAGAACAACTAGAACAGCCAGAAAGCGATCAGAACATCAATAGTCAGGCTGAACCAGAATTAGAACATGGAGATCAGAACATAGTTGAAAGCCAAATGCCAGAAACAGAAAATGAAGATTCTCAATTACCAAAAGAATGGCGATTTCATAAGTATCATCCCCAAGAAGACATAATGGATAACCCCTCAGAAAGGATGATGAATAGAGCTCAACTTAGAAAATATTTTGGTAATGTTGCTTTCGTTTCTCAATTAGAACCTAAAAATTTAGAAGATGCTCAAAATGATGAAAGTTGGATTCTTGCTATGCAAGAAGAACTAAATCAATTTGAGATAAACCAGGCTTGGAAACTTGTTTCTAGACCTAAAAATCATTCTGTTATTGGGACAAAATGGGTGTTTAGAAATAAGCTTAATGAACATGGTAACGTTGTGAGAAATAAAGCAAGATTAGTGGCTCAAGGGTACAACCAAGAAGAAGGCATCGATTTTGATGAGACCTTTGCCCCGGTTGCTAGACTTGAGGCCATTAGAATGCTTTGTGCATTTGCATGCTTTAAAAACTTCATGTTGTATCAAATGGATGTGAAAAGTGCTTTTCTAAACGGTTTTCTAAATGAAGAAGTCTATGTAGAACAACCTCTTGGCTTTGAAATTTTTGATAAACCTAATCATGTTTACAAACTTACTAAAGCTCTTTATGGTTTAAAACAAGCTCCTAGAGCTTGGTATGAAAGATTGAGTAAGTTTCTATTAGAAAATGGTGTTTCAAGAGGAAAGGTTGATACAACACTATTTATCAAAAATAAAGCACATGATATTCTAGTTGTACAAATCTATGTGGATGATATAATCTTTGGTTCTACTAATGATCATCTTTGTAAGGAATTTTCTAAGATTATGCAGGGTGAGTTCAAAATGAGTATGATGGGAGAATTAAATTTCTTCCTTGGGCTTCAAATTAAACAATGTGAGAATGGAATTTTCATTAATCAAGAAAAATATACTAGAGAGTTGTTGAAACGATTCAAAATGGAAAATGCCAAGGTATGTAGTACACCAATGAGTCCATCGTCAAAATTAGAAAAAGATGAAAAAGGCAAGGACGTGGATATCAAACTGTTTAGAAGTATGATTGGTTCTTTACTATATCTAACGGAAAGCAGACCAGACATACACTTTAGTGTTTGTCTATGTGCTAGATTTCAATCGTGTCCCAAAGAATCTCATTTAATTGCTGTAAAGAGAATACTAAGATATCTTTGTCGAACTTCTAATCTGGGTCTGTGGTATTCTAAAAATGATACATTTGATCTTGCTGGGTATAGTGATTCTGATTTTGCAGGTAGCAGAATAGATAGAAAAAGCACGTCTGGGACTTGTCAATTTCTGGGTAGCGCCCTTGTATCATGGTTTAGCAAGAAACAGACATCTGTTGCTCTTTCTACTATAGAAGCAGAATATGTTGCTGCTGGAAGTTGCGTTGCACAAGTTCTATGGACTGAAATTAGAAACAATGCCTATCAAATGTGATAACATAAGCGCCATCAATTTATCCAAGAATCCAGTTCAGCATTCTAGAACCAAGCATATAGAACTCAAACATCACTTCATACGTGATCACGTACAAAAAGGTGATATCGTGATTGAGTTCATTTCCACAGAAAAGCAATTGGCAAACATCTTTACAAAACCTTTGAATGAAAGTCAATTCTACTCAATTAGAAGAGAGCTTGGTATGTTAGTTCTAAACTCGTAACTTTAGAACTTTGTAAGTATGTTCTAAACTGCTTTCTAATTTCGAAAATAGAAGATTTGTTATGTTCTAATTTTTATTCTGTGTGAAAATTGTTTCTTGTCTAAAAACGCACATTGCTCTGATATGATTTTCTAAAGTCATTATCAGAATTTTGCGTTAGACAAAAACAGTTATTTTACTATGTTTGTTTTTATTGTGTTTTCGTGTCTTTAGTGCTTTGGCGGTTTTAGGGTTTTATTTTTTTTGTTTTTGTTTTATTTCCTTTATTTATTTTGTCTTATTGGTCGTTTTGAATTCCATTTAAAAACTGCTCTTTATTTCTTCCTTCCGCCACTTAAGTGTCTTTATTCTCCATAAACTGCTTAGTATTCCCTTTATCGTCTCTTTGCTAACTGAAACCCTAAGTTGTTTTTGAGTTTCGAAATCTACAACAATGGCCGAATCTAGTTCAAATTCTTCATTCGACTCTCTTACCGAGCAAGAGCTTCAACTTTTGAGGAAGCTCTCAAAGAAATATGAACAGAAAGAGTCGAAGGAGAAAAAGGCAGAAGAGAAAACAAAGAAAAGAAAAATTGAAACGACTACTTCACAGAAACAAGTAGCGAAAGCTCGTGAAAAAGGTAAATCAGTTCTCTCAACTTACCCTCTCATGTGATCTTATGTGATTGACTGGAAGTTCTTTGGTGGTGATGAGTTTAATTTTAAGGAGCTCTTTGAGTTCCAAGGATGGATGAGCTTTTTGTCTTTGAATGAACTATGTTATGAGAGTCTGGTTAAAGAGTTTTATGGTTCCTTGAAAGTGACTGGGACAGAGTCGATCTCTGTCAAAATCCAGGGTGAGACCAGGGAGTTATCATATGATGATTTTGGAAAAATTTTTGATGTACCGAATGCTGGGTCCAGGGTGACCAAGATTAAAGACGTGTCTAGGGTTAGCGATTACAAAAAGGAAGACTTTGTGAAAAAGATTGTGAAAAAGTTTTCTGCAGACAAACAGGGCTCGATAGAATGCTCTAACTTGACAGAAAGCATGAAATGGTTGTACAAGCTAATTGTGCATTATATCTTTCCCAAAAGCGCTTCACTGACATATGTGAATCAAGTAGAGCTATGTATAATGTGGCACATAGTTGAGAGGAAACCCCTCAATCTATGTCACATTATCTTTGATAAGCTGCAGAACAATCCCAAAAAGCTACCTTATGGTATGGTTCCTACTTCTGTGTTTGAGTATCTGGGTGTTGATCTAGATGAGTATGTTGGTCAGTCTGTTTCCAAGTTAGATAGAGGGTCCTTAAAAATGAAGGACGAGGAAGGAGGAGAAGAAATAGAAAAAGAAAAAGGAAAGGAAAAGAGAGAAAAAGAAGAGAAGGAGGAGAAAGAGAAGGAAAAGAAAGAAAAAGAAGAGATTGAAAAAGAAAAGAAAGTAAAAAGAGAAGCTGGAAGTACAAAGAAAGAAACAGTAATGAAGGAAAAGAAAAGTAAAGAAGAAGCTGAGAAGAAGAGAAAAGAAAAAGGAAAAGGGAAGCTAGATGAAATTGTAGAAGAAGAAAGGAAATCAGAAGAAAAAGAAGAGGAAAAGAAGTCAGCAGAAAAAGCAGGAGAAGAGAAAGAAGAAACACAAGAAGAGGAATTAGAAGAAGAAGAAACTGAAAAGGAAAGTACTGTGGAGAAAGAAGAATCAGAAAAAGAAAAGAAGAAAGAGCCTGAGAAGTCAGAAAAGGGAAAGAAAGTGGAAGAAGGTAGTGATGCTGAAACTGAGAAGCTAGAAATTAGCAATGAAGAGAAGACAACAGAGGATAAGACAGAACAAGAATCTGAGTTGTTGTCAGCTCAAAGAAGCAGGGAAATTATGCTGGGGAGAATAGAATAGGAGCTAATAGAAGAGCACAACAAAGAAATTGATGAGGCAATACAGCAGTGTCAGACTATAATTGGACAGAATGAATCACTCATTAAAACCTTGGAAAGAATGAAGGATATAAATACAAGGAAGTTAGCCACTCTCAGAGTGAAAGGAAAAACCTACATCCCCTCCTTAGAAAAGCCCAAGAACGTGAAGCACACTACAGGAAAGCATAGAACTCATGGAAGGAAGCCTCCACTACACCCATCTTCTAAAAGGCCAGAAAGTTCCTCTGAGGCTGCTCCGGCTCAGAATTTAAGGAGTTCTAAGAGACTTAGAACTAGTTCTAAGCCTCTTTGATTTGTTTCTTATATGTTTTGAACAATTTATCTTTGCTTTATCTTTGTAGGATTTTATTTTTGGAACTGTTTATTTTTTCGTTACTTTTGCTATGATTTTGTCTAACCCTTTTTTATATGATGACAAAAAGGGGGAGAACAGGTATTTTGGTGGTACTTTGAACACTTTTGGTACGCACTTGGTAACCAAAGTACTTATATCTTAGTGGTTATCTATTTTAGTAGGTTATCTGTGTGCTTATATTTTCTAATTTGTATGTTTATCGTTTTCTAATGTGGTCTATTTTTGTGAGCTATATTTTTATATGATAAGCTGTATGATTTTAGAACTTAGATTCTTATTCTAACGACTGTGTTGCAGGTTGGATATAAGATCCTTTGTTCTATTTCTAATATCAGTTTCTACTATTTTGCTCTAACCATATGTTCTGTTTATTAGAACTTAGAACATCTTTGCGAGTTCTAATATATATATATATATATGTTCTAATTGTTAGAACTTAGAATATCTTGCCTATCTTTTCTACTAGTTCTAAAATCATTTTCTAAAAAGGTCTCCCTAGTTCTAATTTTCATAAAACAGTTTTATTGCATCTATTCAAGGGGAGCAAAATACATGTTCTAATATGCTTTATACTAAAAATCTTTTAGCATGATTAGAACTTTTATGCATAAAATTCAGGGGGAGCACATGCTTTTATGATTGCTAAATTTATTGGTTTTGTCATCATCAAAAAGGGAGAGATTGTTTGCTCAAGGGTCAAATCTCGGATTTTGATGATTAATACAAAACAAATAAATTTAAATTATATTATGTGTGCTAATTTTATTTTATGCAGAATTTCTTTGGAAAGAAATCATACAAGGCAAGTCTCACATTGAGTGTGAAGAGTTCGAAGATCCTAGTAAGCTAGGTATTTAGGATATTTTGTAGGATAGAGAGAAAATCCATATATGAGCACAAAAATCCATTTCTCTCTCAAAAATATTCTTCGGAAAATTAGTTTTCTTCAAATAATTTATTTTCGAAAATATTCCGTTAAATCGAAAAGATTTATTTTCCTAAAACTTAAGAGATTTCTTCTCGAAATGTTTTTGGTAATACAATCATACTCTTTTCGAAAATATCTTTTGAAAGATCTAAAATACTTAAATTTATTTTCTTACCTTAAAAACGAAGGAGAATATTTTTCGTTTTTAGTAAGAACATTCTTCCGCAAAAATATTTTTTCAAATATTGCTGCCGAAAATCTCTTGTTTAAAGGAAAGCAAAATCGAGTTTTATTCTCTTACCAAAAAGGATAAAATAAACTTTTGGTAACAAAGATTTTCATATCTTCTAAATAAGGAAAGAAGATATTCTGATTTCAATCTCTTTCCAAAAGGCGACAGCTTCTTTGCTTCCTATATAAAGGAATGTTCACGCCTTAAACATTTGGTGATGTAAGAGTTTTTGTTTTAAGAGCACTCTCTCATTGATTAAATCTTTATCTCTCAAAACTTACTCTCTACCCCCATTTTTTCTTTTCATCTCTACACCTAACGTTTTCAATATTCAAAATGAAAAGAATTTTTACAATTATATTTGAAAAACAGTTCTGTGTTCTAATCGATCTTCTAATTTGATAAAACTGTTTTTCATGTGCTTATATAGGCGTTTCTTTCTGTCTATTTAGATTGTGTAATCTATAGTAGACATGCTCTTTATTTGTTAAACTTTTGTGTGTAGTAGCTTAGGTTAGAAGCTATTGTGATAGAGGTTATCAAGCGACCTTCTCCATGTGTGGGATAGTAATGTCTTGAATCGAGTTTTCTGTACTCTGCCAAAAACAGAAAAGGGTTGAGGTTAACTAGAACCTTTGGAAAATCTAGTGGGACAAAAGGGTAGATCTAGGTGTTGATCTATTGCCTTGTACTGTTGGTTTGTCTCTTACCCTTTAAAAGAGATAACATAGTTGAGGATCTCAAGATGCGTCTTGGGGAGTGGATGTAGGCGAGTTAGTGCCGAACCACTATAAATCACTGTGTTCATCTTTTAATTTCTGAAGTTTGCTTGATATTACTTTTATTACACCTCTATTTAATTCTTAGAAACGCTAAAATTGTTAATAATTCAGATGTTCTAAAACGGTAATAAGTCTTATCTTTTCTGAACATTAGAACTCTGGAATTCTGATAAGTGAATATACCATGTTCTAACTATTGTTCTATTCACAGTATATTTCACTGATTGAGTTTCTAATTTATTTTCTAAACTTTATGAGGAAGTTCTAATCACGATAGCTTTCCATCATAAAGTTGTTCTAATACTTGATTAAGGCTCTGTGAAGAAGTTCTAAATTCAATAACTGTCTTTTACATAGCTTTATACTATTTTCTAAAACTTTATGAGGAAGTTCTAATTTCAATAGCTTTCCTTCATAAAGAAGCTCTGATATTAAATAAGTCAGTGTGAAGCTGTTCTAATTAATAGCTGTACTTTGCACAGACTTTTTATCTTTTATAATTAGAACATTGTGAGGTGATTCTAAACCATATTCTATTCTCATAATGTTCTGTGTATTTTCCGCCGCACTTAGAATTCTATATTTTGTTTAGAATTTCTAAAATTTGTATTTGAGTTTAGAAAACCCAATTCACCCCCCTCTTGGGTTGTGCCATACATATACGGAACCCACATATTTTCAATATGAAAATAGTTTATTGCTCATACTTAAAAACTATAAAAATAAATTAAAAAATCTATATAAATTAAGGCGGAGGAAAATATTATTTTCAATAATGTGAATATATTCAAAATTATAACATTTCTTTCTTAGTGTTTATTCTCTTAATATATTGCTAACATGGATCATGTAAGTTACAATTTAAATATATAAATAAATGACATGACTGAAAAAATTAGTATTATGGGAGATTAAAATTTTTGCCCTTGTTAATTTATATAATATAAAATTTTTATTTCTTCCTTTTGTAGACTTATTATTGAAATTAAAATAAAGTATCATAATTATGGGAGATTCAGGGTAATTGGTATTTATATAATTGATTGAAGTAAAAAATTAAAAAGATCTAAAAATCAAAATCATTTATTATTAATCAACATTATATGTATGTGTATGTATATATAAGGTTATAATATTTATCCCTTCAATTGGTAGAATTATTATTGAAATTGTAATGAATTCTATCTTGTCATTTTGTTTTGATAAATAATAAAAAAATATAATATTTATATCTTTAATTTTTAGAATTGAAATTGTAATTCCGCTGACCATAGTACCTTGAATCAGAGAGAGAGCGATCAACTCCACCTCCCCAGTTGAGAAACAAAGATAAAAAAAAAGGGAGCAGGAATGAAGAATTAATTTGTTGCTAAAGACACAAGTATTTAGACGGGAAACTATCTTTTTTTCGACTGTGGGTCCCTTATCTTCGCTGCATAACGACCCATGTCTCCATCGTCCACCACGATACCTCATGGTACTACCAGTTCCACCACTGGCGGTGGTAGCTTTGTGGCGTTTTATAGTTGTCGGTGATGATAGTTCATGTGAAATGGTTTTCTCGACATTGGTCATTCCAGGTTTTATGAAGGGTACTTATGTCATTTTAAAACATCTCTATCCTCCCCTTGACTTTTTGGTCTCATTTAACGGAAAATATAGATGATTTTGTACGGAAGGAACATTTAATGAGATAGAACTAAACCTCGAGGACTACATATTGAATATACAGAAAAATGAGGGTGAGTTGATTAATTTTGTAAAACCTCATGGATGAAATAATTATTTTCCTTATATATATATATATATATATATATATATATATATATTTCATCCGTCTTATTTTATTTACATGGTTTGACAAAACACGCATATTAATAATTTAGTCAAAAAAATTATTTTACCCTTAACTCATTAAGATATTAATAAAAAAATCTTCATTTAATGAAGGATAATAAATGTTATCATGGGAAAAAGAATTATTTACATATATAAATTTAGAAACCTTGCAAACATTTTGAGACATAAAAAAAAGAATAACTAGCAAACAAAATGGAAAAAAGGAAATATATATTATGGAGAATTGTGGAGGATTGTTGGATGCTAACGTGACACTCTATTTAAAGAGTGAAACTTTCTGTAATTTGAGTATTTTATATTAAATTGGTTAGGAAAAATTCAAGATTTTATAGAGAAAATGTCTTCCTTACCTCTCTCTAATTTATGAATATTAAAAATTCTTTAAACATCACTCTCTAATTATGGTCTTTATGGCTTTTAAAATGACTGTTGATATTCTTTTATGGTTTTTATGAATTTTAAACACAGTAACTTTTTAAAAATTATCTTTTTCTGTATTCAGGTGTGGTCTGATTGGTCTTCCTGCCTCTGTAGAAGATGTAAGAAGTGAGAGGTCTCGAGTTCGAATCATTTTCACCACAAAGGTTATCGTCAATTTGGTAAATATTATTCAAAGGGGAGGATTGCCTCCCGCTATGTAAGCCCACAATGTTCGGCCCATTTAGCTTCCTATATATCAAAAAAAAAAAAAAAAACCTCTCTCTAATTTATAAGTTCTATAACTTTTACTACTATTCATATAGTAAAACACAATGGCTTTTAGTGTTCTCCCTTATTATGATTTATTAATTTCATTGCTTTTATGACTTTAAAAAATTGGTTGTTAGTATTTTGTTTTTAATGAGTTTTTTGGCTATTGAATATTGTTGTTGATGTCCTTACTATTATTTTCTCTTCTTGGAAAAAAATATTATAAGTTGTGCAAAGTAAGGGAGATTGACTTGTATATATATATATATATATATATATACAAGTAAATCAATACGTTAGGCTTTTTATAAATCATCAATTAAACACTAATATAACAAGGTTTTTGAGCTAGTTTATGCGCTCCACGTACATGGATCACGTAACCTAATCTACCACAAATTTATGTAATATATTTTACATAAAAATAAATTATTTAAAAAATATAGGATTAAAAATATTTTTTTTCAAAAAAATAATAATGAAAATTTTATATCATAAATCTATGTGAAATATTTACATTATTATACATAAAAATACATTATTAAAAATGATCTTAAATTTTTATATCATGATACCAGAAATTTTGGATAATTATTTTTTATAAAATTCACAAATAATTCTAATACAATATTAAAAATTTTATAAATTTAAGAGTTTAGACTATATTTCAAAGGGAATCAGTTACGACCTTTATAAATTGAACAATAAAATTTTAAAAAAGCTACAAAATTTAAAATTTTATATGTCTTCTTTGAAACTATAAATTAATAGATAAAATTATCATGGTATAGAATTAAGTAACAGGTTATACGTTAAAAAACATAGACCCCTTTTTTTAATAGAACAATATACTTTATAGTTTTTAGGTTATAAATATAATTTGATATAAAATTAAATTTTAGGTTATATTTTGAAGATCACAAATAAAATCCAACTTAAATAAAGTGTACAAGAACTATAAAAAAAAAAAAAAATTAGTATAAAAAATAGCGTATAAACTATATTCTAAATATCAATATTATGAGAACCGGTCAGTAAACCAGTGAAGGTAGGGGATCACTGAACTGGAGTGTTCAATCGAGTTCAATACGGTTCAATCGAATTTTTATATATAATATTTTTAAATATATTTACTAAATAAAATTAAAAATATAGATTAAAAAAACTTTGATATCAAATAGAAAACAATTTCAAATTTGGCTTTTACAAAAAGAATAAATAATTAATAAATAATTTTAAACAAAAATAATAAAATATGACTAAATTTAATTCTAAAAAAATTAATTAATTACAATAAAATATATTATTATTTTTCACATGTGGCTTTAAAGTTAGACAATTTAATTATTTTAATTAATATATTAGGACTTTGGGTTCGTAAACAAATAGGTCCAAAAACTAAAAAAATCAATGGATCCAGTTTTTAAGATGCCCAAATTTTGAAAAGGCCCACATTTTATAGAAAAATCCAGATTTTAAATGGATCCATTTTTAATCGATCCGGTTTATCGGTTTTAGCCAATTTTCATCTGGTTTTTACTGGTTCAGGTCGATTTTTTTGACTTATGATTTTCTTATGCAACTCGGACTGGACTATAGTCCAGCAATCCTGTAAATCGGTTGAACTGGCCAGTCCGATTTTCAGAACAATGCAAAATATCATTGGGCATAGAAAAAATTAAATCAGGAGCATTGCTCTTACCTCAGCTTTAGATTTCATTAGAAAAATCCATAGAAATCGAGTATGATCATCAACTACTATCAAAAAGTATCTGTATCCATGAATAGGAGTGACAGATAAATGCCCCCATACGTCTACATGCACCAGTTCAAAAGCAGAAGTAGTCACAGAAGTGCTAAGAGAAAAGGGCAACTTTCGTTCCCTAGCAATGTGACAAGTATCACAAGGTATAACTTATTATTACAATTAACAAAACGAAAAATTTTAGCAATATCAAGTAGCCTTGAAAAAGACAGATGACCCAATCGATAATGCTAAATGGCGTTCATTGAGAAAGAAGGTTTTGGTTCTGCAGAAGCATTAAAAAGAGAAGCTGAGAAATTTCGATTTGAAAATTTTGGTGATGTTAGAACATAAAGGCCAGCCTGAACCTTAGTTGTACTAATATCCTCTTCCAAGTAAGGCATTCCTGAATAAGACAAGTAGTTCCTTGAAAATGTAAGCTACAAACTAGTTGAGAAATGAGCTTAGTGACTGAGATCAAGTTAAACTTGAATGTTGGAATGTACAGAACATCATAAAGATAGAAATCTTCTTTGAAAAATACAATGCCTGAGTAATTAGCAGTGACATAGCTTCCATCTGGCAACTTAATAGAGATTGGCTTAATTCTTCTATGTGTAGTGAAAAGAGTAAGGGAAAAACAAATGTGACCAGTTGCTCTCGTGTCCAAAATCCAGGTAACAAGATTTCTATTACTAAGGAGAACCATGTGGTTACCTGTAGTCTTGTCTATTTCAGATGAATTTTCAATGGAGGTCATGTTCTTTGATGAAGTAGAAATAATATCGTTTACTGCAGGTGCAGCAGCATCAAGAACTTGTGTCATAACTGTTGGCTGCTCTTGAATTAGTGACAGCAACCTTTGATGTTGTTTTGGTGTGAAGGACAGTAGAGAAACTTAAGGTTGAGAGTGCAAATTTATTGAAGTAGTAAACTGATCACTTTCACACAAATTTGTAGTAGATTGACATGTGTTTGTTTTAAAGGAATAACCAGGAGGGTAGCCATGTTTCGTATAACAAGTTTCATCCACAATAAGTACAAAACTTCATTGAAGTATTCAACTGAGGTCTATTAGTATAAGAACCAGAGTTTCTAAAATTTTGCATCTAATTTCCAAAAGAATTCTTATTTCCATAGCCAACATAATTGTTGCTTGGTCTAAAGGATTTGTTTAGTAAGGCCTTGCTTGAAACCATAATAAGTACTCAGTTACAAAGAGTTCGCCTTGCTTGAAACCAGAAATCTCTTCTTGCAAATTAGAGATACGCAATATATCAGCCTAAGAGAATCTGTCCTTCAAATCTTTCCATACGTCTGATGCTTTATCGATCCATAGGTACTTTGTGCTGTGGAAGGTGACAGAGATCTTATAATCCAAGGCAAGACCATTGTGTGCATAGTTCCCAAGTAGAATGCATAAGATCATTTTGCAAAGTAGAAGGTAACGATCCATCGATGAGGCCATCTTATTCTTTGAAATCAAAGCCATACTCATGACTCTAGCCCAAGAATGGTAATTAGAACCAGTTAAAATGGGAGATACAAGAATCAGTGCAGGAATTCCGTTTGGATGAAGAAAATAGGGATTTTGAGGGGTTATGTAGATGATCAATGGCTATTATAGCTATAACAATATATACTCAAAGAACTAAAAAGAATCTTGATCGATTCACAAGTAATGCAATCTAAGAAGTGAAATGAAGAGAAGAAGAAGAAACTTTTAGAGAGAATAATGCTCTGATACCACATTAGAAAACAAGGGAAAATTCTCAATTACTTTCATTAATCAATGAAGAAAGCTTTATATACAGTGTTTATAGAAGATTCTCGCTAAAACAGTAAAACTAACTCTATAACTTACTCTAACTACATAGTCTAACAAACTAACAAAAAACGTCAGCTAAGGAATAACAAACTAACTTGAATAGATAACTGTCAATCCACACCATTTCATTTAACTTGTGCTTTGTTGTCAGTTGACTTCGAACGCACTATTTCAATAACTTGTGCTTTGTTGTTTCTTGACTTCGAACGCACCGTTTCACTATCTTCTTTGCGTTATTAGTTAATAAAAAGGGTTATGAATTATTATTTAATTTTTGTTGGCAAAATTTGGCGTTTTTGAATTTGGTGCAAAGTGAGGGTAGTAAAGGATTAAAAAGTTGATTTTGCATAAATTGTACATCACAAATAAGTCGAATAGACAAATTAAGTATTACACTCCATTTAATAAAAATGAATTCAAAATATGGAATTCATTTATCAATAAATTTCATATTTGGTATGGTGAATTTAAATTTATAATTCAATTGAATTCCACAAAATTACATATAGAGTAAATTTATAATTAAAAATTTATTTACTTTTATTTCTTAAAATATACTTGAAATAGTAATTTCGCAAAAATAAAGAATAAATATCAATTATATTTATGTTATGCTATATATATATATATATATTAAAATAAATATATAAAACAAAAGCAATATTAGTAAAATTATTGCATTTAATTTAGTGATAAATGTATATTTAACTTGAATCTTTCTCTCTATTTAATAGTAAAAAAAAGTTAAAAAAATATTAAAACAAAAATATTAAAATAAAAAATACAATATTAAGAAAATATTTTCTAAAAAAATATATATTTTTTAAATATTTTGGTCAAGTTTAATAAAATAAATAATTAAAAAATTAAAAAATTCACTTTATACAAAGAAAATGGTAGTTTTATCATAAAAAGTTGGATTGCTTAATTTAGTGGAATTCATTTGGAAATTCTACCTATTTTTGTAGAATTTGATGTAGTTATGCTCAATTTTATAGAAGTGAATTCATAAAATTGAAATTTATATTTTCATAATATTTTATAGTTATGCATTTAATTGGTAGTTGCCTATCATTAGTCTTCATTAGTCACAGCTACCAATCATTGGCCATCCACCACGCAAAATATGTTATTAGCAATTTATCATTTTTTATATTTCTTTTATTATATTTAACAATAAAATTTTAAATATGAGATTTCTATGTGTGTTTATTTACACAGAACAATTTTATATTTTCAGTTTTTTAAAAAAACAGATTCTTTAAAAAAATGAAAAACACATTCATTTGTTAATAATAAAAAATAATATTTCAATTCATCAAAAAATTAAACTAACTATTTATAACTTTCATATTAAAAATAAAAATGTTATTAAATAAATTTAGAATTTTAATTTTTTCAAAATATTTTATTGATTTATTTATGGTAATAATATCAATTTTTATTATTCTGTAAGGTCTATTAAAATAAATATTATCTTGTAAATATATGTTTATGTAATGATAAAATTAATTACATATTAAAAATAATATAAAATTAAAAAATAAAACATATAATTGAGTTATTATTATTATTATTAGAGAAATTTATTTCGAGGTCCCTGGATTTTTACAAAATTCATTAATTTGTCTTTACTGTTTATATAAATTATTTAGTAGTCCCTGACATATGCTTCCGTCTGACTCTTTGATCCTTTCTTAAATAACGTAACATAAAAAGACTAAGATACCCTTATCACAAGGGACCCACAAACATAATTAACATTGTTAAGTAATCATATCTCTCCTTTGCCATCTCAACCTCAGAACGGCTGCTGAGACCTGACCTTCCGGCTACACCACCACACCATATAGAAAACGAGAGCCATCAAACATATAGACACTTCAAGGTTTTTCTTTTTTCTAGTGCCCTTTTTAATATGTTTTTACTTCATATTAGTGTTGTATTAAAATTATTTTTTCTCCACAAATAACTTTGTATTTCATATGAGCAGATCTATAAATTATTTTGTTCTTATTCTCCTTCTGATTCATATAGAAAAATAAAGAAACAAAAGGAAAAACCAATTTTTTTAACTAAAATGCATAACTTCAAAGACACGAAAAGGAAATGCAAGAACAGATCCCGTAAATAATTTCCTTATGTAACCACAAAATCCAAGAAAAATTCAGTTATTCTACAAAAATAAAAATATAAAATAAGAGTAAAATACTTTCTCGTCTCCTAAATTATAGTCATATTAACACTTACATCCTTCTATTATTAGCTAATAACTATGGCATTCCTGAATTATTGACCTGTTAAACATACGAGTCCTTCCATCCAATTTAAGTTAAAATCACTGTTAAAAAAATGAAAATCCCTAAGCTACCCCTCTCTCTTGGATACCCACAAACCAAAGCACTTTGCTTTGCTTCTTATCTTTATTCTCTGCCTCTCTTCTTTCATCTTAAGCTCCTGCAGCTCTTGTCAGTTTAAATTTCTCACAAAAAAAGAACAAAATTTTAGGGATAAAATATTATAAACATCATAATAAAATCTAAACTAAAATTAATGTTACTGTCACTCGAAAAGTGAATTTTTAGATATTGGAAAAAAGGCATTCATAAACAAGATTTGATCAAAGAAGCCATGGGAAATACATTGCCACTTAATATGATGAGGTAGAGAAGGAGCCACGGCTGTTTAAGCATGCGAATAGTTTGGGTTATGGATGGGCAAGCGCGAATAGTCTGAGTTATGTGCAGACAAGTCCAAATGGTCCATCAATCTAATCTTAGATCCTTCACAAAATGTCCGCTTGATTTGGGTACCTTCTTCTTTGTCTATACTTTTGATTTGAACTTTTGTTTATTTTTATGTATAAATCTGTTCATTCTCTTTCTTTCTTAGATTGTGGAGAGCTCAATCATAATATTTCTTTATAGTTGGATCGGGTTTGGAACTAAACTCTATTAGTTGGTTGCAAGCTGATTTTTTATTTATTTTATTATAGTATGCATCTCTAGAAATTGTATGCTTAAATAGCCCACTGAACTTCTACCTAAAACCAACAATTCTTTGACCAACTACAACTTATTTAACTTGAGTAAGAATTTGATCTTCTCCAAGCACAAGAGAGTCAAGACATGCAGAAACTTTAAAAAATATGCTATCTATGGCAATTTATGAATTGCTCAGTAGGGAGGGAAAATAGTTAAGGCAAAATGATACAGAGTAAAGTAAGGGTAGTATAATGATTTTATTATATTCTCTCTACTCCCTGTACATTTTTTTTTTTTTTTTTGGAAGTTAATGTTGAAATTGGGCCAAAATGGATGAAAGGAACCACTTATCTGACATAATAATAATTTAAGGATGCAATAGTTATTAGCTAATAATAAAAGGATGTAGCTGTTAATTTGACTATAATTTAGGGACTCAAAATTATTTTACTCATAAAATAATTCTCTAACAGCAGAAAATAATTCTTAGATTAATTTGTCTGGAACAATCGTTGTGCCTCTACTTGAAATGGAGAAGCAGTCAGTTTTTTTTTTTTTTTTTTTTTTTTTTTTTTTTTTTTTAGGGTGGGACGATGAAGAATAATTGGCTCCCGTGATATGAAGAGGAAAAATAGAAAAAAAAAAATTTTTGTTTGTAGCTCCTTTTTACATGATATCATAAGCGCATTTGACTCTTTTTATATAAAATAAATGGAAAAAATGTCACTTTTTCGATGGAAGGACCAACAGTCAGACAGAAGCATATGTTAGGGACAGCTAAATAATTTGTATAAACAATAAGAATGAAATTTTGTAAAAATCCAAGGACCTCAAAATAAATTTCTCTTATTATTATTATTAAACACTGACGTAAATTTTTCATCGACAATAACAATATTAATTATCCTTTTGACAAACAATTAAAATAAACAAAAACTAAACATTTTTATGATTGAAACTCATTTTGGTGCTAGAGTTAAGCAAATCAGATCTGATAATGGGGTTGAATTCCATATGAATGATTTTTACAAAAGGAAAAGTACCCTTCATTAGACCTCCTGTGTAGACACTCCCAACAAAATGGGATAATTGAACGCAAGCACCAACATATCATGAATGTGGCAAGAGCACTGTTATTTCAGTCTCATTTGCCTCCAATTTTCTGGAGTTATGTTGTTATACATTCTGTTTTAATCATAAACAGATTATCAACACCTCTTCTTTAAAACCATTCCCCTTATGAAAAGCTTTATCTTACCAAACCAGATTACCAAAATCTCGAAGTATTTGGATGTCTCTCTTATGCTTTCATTTGATCTTCTCACAAACAGACGCTTGCTCCCAGAGCTAGAAAGTCTGTTTTTCTAGGTTATATCTGGTACCAAAGGGTTTGTTCTTATGCATTTGCAATCCAGAGAAATATTTCTCTCACGAAATGTTATCTTTTATGAAGCCCATTTTCCCTTTTTCAAAAACACTTCTCCTACATATACCTTTCTCAACTAACTGATTCTCTAAATCTTTCTTATCCTAATTTTTATACCATATCTGATTCTCTCACCCTACCATTATCTCCACTGATATTCAAAATCCAAATCATCCTAATCCATCTTAGCCTACACCTACACCAGATAAACCTTCTCTCATTTTTAGATCTTCACGTGTAATATCCCCAATTTGACAGTCTCAAATATTCTGATTTCTATGGTAATAATTGCTATTTAGAAGGATAGAATAATTTGAATTATCGTTAACAAGAAAGTATTAATTATAAGATATGATGTTTAATGGAAACCAATTTCGTTATGAAAATCAAATTGGAAAAATGTTAAATGAGTTTAAGCTTTGATAATGAGAAGTTAGCATGAGAAGCTCCTTAATCTAGCACCTTGATTTAGCATTTAATGGATTAATGTTAAATCACCTATGACATTTGATTAAGGTTTAATTGTGTATTTATATCATCAATTTGGTAGTTCTTGGTATTCTAGCTTATTCAATAATTTCGGTTATCCGAGTAATCTAGAAATTAGGAACGATGAGAAACATTATAGTTAGAGAATATTAATATTAATTAAATGAAAATTAAAGTATTTATGAATCAATTTGAAAGATTAAAGTGAATTGAAAATGAGTTAAAGAAGAATGATTTTTTAGTTAAACACAATTTTACCCAAAAGTTAGGAAAATCGATAATTTTGGTATGATGTTACTTAAACATGGCTGAGACTATTAAATACACTTAGTTTAGACCTAATTGGGAATAAACTAAAGTAATTAAAAACATTTAGGCACAATTGTATGAAAAGAGAAACAAAGGAAGGATTAAGGTATAAAAGGGCAACTAAAGGACATGGGAGGAATTACCATAAAAGGCTTTGATTGCCACCTATTTATGATGAGTCATAAGGCACCTCTTGCTCATTATTTGCTAACAATGGTCGAAGCTCCGTGAAAATGGAGAGAGAAAACTCTTAAGGCAAGCTAAAAGTGCATGAAAACTTAGAAATTTTCAAGTGATCCTTAAGGAAATTATCTGAGAGGAAATGATTGGAAGATAAGTCAATAGTGGAGGAGTAAGGATAGGAGAGCTTTCCAATTTAGGTTAGTGCACTATATTTATCACTTATGTTGTTAAAGTGATAAGTAAAATAGTTTTAAAGAAATGTTTTATGAAAAGTTATAAGGCAAAAGCAATATGTTAAGCATACTACTTTATGAGCTTTTACAAGAGAACAAGTTGATTTATTTATCAAATGTTTATATCAAATAACTTGAATTCGAATGTGATTATTGCAATTGTGAATTGATTATAAAGAAAGCAAATGCTAAAGTTATAGTTAAATGTGTTTTATACAAAATAATAAAGAGCTAATGTTAAATGTTTTATAATAATTGTACTCATTTGAATGGATATAGAAATGTTTGAGCAAAATGAAATACTGCTCATTATGGCTAATGATTGATTTGTAATGGAGTGTTGGCTCAAGGGTCAAATATTAATCTCGAGATTTTGATGATTAAGACAAAAAAAATAAATTTAAAGTATATTATTTGTGCTAATAATATTTTATGCAGATTACATATGGAAAGTAATAAATGAACAAGGCAAGTCCTACAAATTCAAGGATTGTGAAGACATTTGAAGACCCTAGTGGTTAGACTTTTAGGATTTATTGTAGGATAGAGAGAACATCCAATTATAAGTACAAAAATCATTTAACTCTCATTTTATCAAAAATGTTTTTCAAAACTATCTCTTTAAAAATAAAAAAAATTTTTCTTTCGCTTCTTGTTTCATAAAAATTTTTTTTAGGAAAAGTTTACTTTAATTTTTCGAAATTTTCTTAAGGATCAAAACATTCAAAATACCCAAATTAAAGAGACTTTGTCTCTAGCAATTTTGGTAATAAGAATAAATCGAATAAAGATCTTATGCACTTCATTTTCGAAAACAAAACTTTTGAAGATCCAAAAATCTTGATTTTATTTTCTTACATAAACGAAGGAAGATTATATCTTAATTCGTTTTTGGTAAATAAATCCTTCCAAAAAGATTTTTCAAATATTTAATTTCGAAAATCTTTGTTTTTAAAGGAAAGATAGATTGTCTCTTATTTGCTTATCAAAAAGATAGAATGTTGACTCAAAAGTTTTGGTAACAAAAATTTCCATATCTTCTGAATAAGGAAAGTCAATATTCTGATTTGAAAAAGAGATATTCACTTTCTAAAAACGAGAGTCACAGTCCTCTCTATAAAATGGCTTTTTCGTTTTTGAAAGACGTGGAGAAAAGATTTTTCATTTTAAGAGTATTCATCCATTGATCATATCTTTTATCTCTCAAAACTTACTCTCTACCCCCTTATTTCTTTTCATCTTATTACTTTACGTTTTATCTTTAAAAGAGAAAAGAAATTTTATAATAACTTCTTTTGAGAAACAGTTCTGATTTCTAAAAAAATTTTCTAATCTTAAAAACTGTTTTTCCTGTGCTTATATTTGCATTTCTGTCTGTCGATTTAGATTCTGTAATCTTTAGTAAACAGGTTTTCATCTGATAAACATTGTGTAATAGCTTATGTGAAAAGCTATTGTGAAATAGGTTATCAAACGACCTTCTCCATAAGAGATATTCTAATGTCTTGAATTAAGTTTCTGCTCTCTGCCAAAAATAGAAAGGGTTGAGGTTAACTAGAACCTTTGGAAAATCTAGTGGGACAAAGGGTAGATCTAGGAGTCGATCTATTGCCTTGTACTTTTGGTTTGTCTCTTACCCTTGAAAAGAGATAACATAGTTGAGGATCTCAAGATGAGTCTTGGGGAGTGGATGTAGGCGAGTTAGTGCTGAACCACTATAAATCACTGTGTTGATCTTTTCATTTTCTGAAGTTATGCTTGATACTATTTTACTCACACTTTTGTTTATATTTTAGAAATGCTAAGTTGTTTATGGTTTTGATGTTCTAAAACGGAAATAAGCTTTATCTTTTCTGAACATTAGAACTCTGGACTTCTACTAAGTGAATATATCAAGTTCTAAACTGTTCTTCTATTTACAGTATGTTTCGCTACTTGTGTTTCTAATCAGTTTTCTAAACTTGACTAAAGCTTTGTGAAGCAGTTCAGATTTTGATAACTGTCTATCACACAGTCTTTCATGTTTTTCTAAACTTTATGAGAAAGTTCTAATCACAATAGCTTTCCATCATAAAGCAGTTTTTGATATTAAATAAGACACTATGAAGTAGTTCTAATTGATAGCTGCACTTTGCAAAGTTTTTCTATTTTTTTCTGAATAGAACATTGTGAGATAGTTCTAATGAATAACTCATTATCACAAGTTCATTACTTTTCTGCTGCAGATAGAATTCTGAGCTTTATTTTAAAAGTTAAATTTTTATTTTTAGAAAATCCAATTCACCCCCCTCTTGGGTTGCATGACATGGTTATTACCTGATATCACTTCATTTGTTGAAGTTGATATTGTGATTGATATGGAAATAAAATTATCCCTCCATGTTGAGGTTGTAGATTGCTCCCTCTTCTGTTGAAATCATATCACAGATTGAGGTTGTAGATAGCAAGTCTAGATGTGCACAATAGACATTGATGGCCTTTTGGATTGAGTCAGTATAAGCTGTAGAGACAAAACTATTGATTGATTATTGTATTGTTATGACATAACATCTCCATATAAGTTGATTATTTTGGTAAGCAAATAAATGTGATTTAATTGATATGACTACTTGTTATTTCTACCTAACTGATTTGTTTTCAGTAAACAAATGATAAGCATTGACCTTGAATGAGGTAATATTGAAAATTATTTTTCACACTTAAATATCTAATGGTAAATTATTATTTATATTATGTAATGTATATAGTGCACTATTAAGCCTTATGCTTAGCGATAGTTATTCTCTATACTATCGCAGGAAAAAGGAAAGGAGAAGTAAGAGAGTAAGTCAGACAGAGTGCTGAATTTTTTTTCTACAGCTTTCGAAGGGTGAGCTACTGATGTAATCATTGCCTTATGAATAATTTTATTGGAATTTGTATAATGTATAAAGTAGAAACTGGTCACTAATATGTATATATATAGAGCAAACTAATGCGACTAAAGTTATATGAGTTTACAATTACTGATATGCATTATAAATCACTTGAATGGTTTAGTTACCTTTAAAACTAATTTGTTGTCATAATAACGACTCTAAAGGAACAATCCTATACGTAATCCTATACGTAATCCTCTTTCTAATGGGCTTATGGGTAATGGTTTCACCGATGTATTTGAATATGTAAATGTATAAATTATGATGGACTTTTAGTTAAAATATTTTAAATAGTGGAATGTTTATATCTTTTATAAAAAGGAAATTTATTAAGTTTGAAATTTTTATAAAAGTGGGTCTTATGATAACTAAAATGTTTTAAATAGTGTTTGAAATTAATACCACACATGCATTTTGAATATGAAAAGTTAAGTCCCTTGTAATATGTTTATTGAGTTCTTATATAGACTAAGTACTTGATAAACATATTACGGGCAACATGCCAAGTCTTACAATGGGGTAAGGTGTAACATCACGAACCAGAAGAGCTCCTCAATACCTGCAAGACTATCACTGTAACCTTACAAATTCTCATATTCCCTCAACATCAATATCTCATCCTGTATCTTTAGTACTTTCTTATCAAAATCTTTCTCCTTCCTATTTTCATTTCATCTTTAATATCACTTCCATTTCTAAATCGAAGACTTACAAATAAGCAGTAAAATAGCATGCTTGGAAGGATGCTATGAATGTTGAGATTTTAGCACTTATTCAAACCAAAACATGGATTTTAGTTCCTCTCCCTCCAGGAAAGAGCCCAATTGGCTACAAATGGGTTTATAAAATAAACCACAAATCAGATGGAAGCATAGAGAGGTACAAAGCTCGGTTAGTGGCTAAGGGTTATACACAAATATAGGGCTTAGGTTATCTAGACTTTTTCACTGTTGCAAAAATGACTTCAATTAGAATTTTGTTGGCCTTAGCATCCATTAACAATTGGTACCCCCACCAATTGGATGTGAATAATGCCTTTCTGCATGGTGATCTCAATGAGGAAGTCTACATGACTCTTCCTTCTGGCTTACAAGTTTCAGCAAATCAGGTTTGCAAACTCCAAAAGAGTCTCTATGGTTTGAAGTAAGCTAATAGGCAGTGGTTCTTTAAACTTTCTCAAGCATCGACTCAAAATGGATATACTCAGTCTCATTCAGATCATTCCTTATTTGTTCTCAACAAGACACATTCCTTTACTGCTCTTCTTGTATACATTGATGACATCATTTTAGTAGGGAACGACATGGCTAAGATTAATAGAGCTAAATCATTACTTGATGGTCTTTTTAAGATCAAAGACCTTGGTTCTCTAAAATTCTTCCATGGCTTTGAGATTGCAAGATCCCATAAAGGAATTTAAATTAGCCAAAGAAAAATATGCTTTCGAGTTACTTACTAAACAGGTTTCTTAGCTTCAAAACCTTACTATACTCCAATGGATTCTAACACTAAGATTGGAGCTGCAATTGGTTAACCACTTACATATATCTCTGGTTACAGGAAACTTGTTGGAAAAATGTTGTATCTCACGACTACTCGACCTAATCTAACCTTTGTTGTTAATTGGTTGAGTTAGTTTTTATTAGCTCCCATAACTTTACATGAAAAAGCCTTGCATAAAGTATTAAAATATATCAAATAGGAACCTGGCTTAGGTTTATTCTTTCCTTCTTCCTCTTCAATTCATATCAAAGCCTTTGGTGACTCTGATTGACTTAGATGCATTGATACAAGGAGGTCTATCATAGGTTATGCTATTTATAAGGTAACTCTCTCATTAGCTGGAAATCCAAAAGGCAAACAACTGTCTCTCATTCTTCCTCTGAGGCAGAGTATTGTGCTCTTGCTACTACCACTTGTGAGGTTCAATGGGTTAAATGCATTCTTAATGATTTACACATCCCTCATTCTCAATCAGTTAGTGTTTACTGTGATAACCGATCTGCCCTGCACATCATAATAATCTCTCCTTTCATGAACGGACCAAGCACATCGAATTAGATTGCCACCTTGTTTGTGAAAAGCTTAAACTAATTACACCTCTTACTGATTCCTTCACATGCTCAATTTCTGACATCTTGACGAGGGAAAGCGATCCTAAGAGGACAGGTAAAGTAAAGCTCCTGGCTAGGTTCTAAGATGGCAGGCTAGCTATGGGTAGTGGAATGCGGGACATATGGATGAATCAGATCATATATCGAAAAGAGGGAAACGAATCATCAGAGGTGCATTTTGATGGAATGGCTTGGAGAGTTGGAAAACTCTGGCATCAAGCACGCTCGGTTAATGGAAATCCTAGGATGGATGATCTCCTAGGAAGTTCCCCATTTCACTTGCGAGACAAAACTATACGGGTCTTGCCAATCCAGTGTGGGATAGAATTGGCTAGATCCAAAGTGGACAATTTCTCTGGTGATTGGAGTCGGACGTGACACAATTGGCTAACATATAACACAAAATCCCTTCCCATTTATGGTTTTCGCTCATTCATACTCAAGCTGGGAATGATTGGCATAGATTCTCCAACTTGACTGGGCGATATTAACTGATAAAGGCAAAGAAGATAGTGAAACGATGCATTCGAAGTCAAGTAACAACAAAGCACAAGTTATTAAAACGGTACGTTTAAAGTCAAGTGACAACAAAGCACAAGTTAAATGAATTGATGTCAAATGACAACAAAGCACAAGTTAGATGAATTGATGGTTACTTATTCAAGTCAGTTTGTTATTCCTTAACTGGGGTTTTAGGTTAGTTTATTAGCCTATGTAATTAGAATTAATTACAAAGTTTCTTAGCTCGCATTTATCGTTAGTTTGTTAGCCTATGTAAATAGAGTTAATTACAAAGTTAGTTTTGTTTTATCAGCTAGAATCCTCTATAAACATTATACAAAGCTTTCTTTGTTAGTTAATGAAAGTGATTGAGAATTTTCCCCAATTGTGTTTTCTAATACTTTTAACTAATAAAAACCTATTTGATTTAGAAAAACAATATAATTTACAAAAAAAAAAAAAAAAAAAAAAAAAAAAGAGCAGAAGGGATTTTTTTCTCTAAGCTCATGAAAGGTTAATTGACAAATTATATCTCATAATTTTCATAAGGAACCTATCAATTAGAAAAAACTATATCTCACAAATACAATTCCCCTTTGCTTATGGTTGTAGATTTACAATAAAAATCACCAAAAGATTCAATCTTCGGCCTATTTCTGCTTCATCCCATCAGTTCGTATGTGCACAAAAACAATGCCATTATACCCTTTGCTAATTCTGAGCTTCTCATCGATATACCTACAATATATACTACATTTTAGTAGACATAAAGAACTTGACTAATTCTTCTATCATATAGATGAGGCCTAATACATAAATTTAATCCTCAATTTTTGTCAATTCTCCTTTTGACTCCGTAAACTTTTCGGGGTTCAATCATAACCTTATACTTTCATATTTCAATAATAACAATGTTTTTTACCAAATGAAATAACTTTGCAGGGATCAATCATATAACCCTACACTTCCACATTTCATTTTGGCAAAAGGCATAGTTATAACTAAAATGTGAAAGTTTTAAGTTATAATTGAACCCCACAAAGTTCAAAGGCCACGAGCAGAATCGGTCAAAATTCAAGGTCAAATTTATGTATTCTATATATGAGGTATATGGAGAAGAGTTGAAACTTACAGTAGCTCTAACTCAATCTTTGTTACCATCTCTATAGGATATCCATATGGCCCAGCAATGATTGCTGCATCATCCATGGTAACATCATATTTGCTGGAACCAGATTTCCTGCAAATAGTTGATAGATATTGGGTATCGGTCATTTCTTTTCTTTTCTTTTTTTTTTTTTTTTAAAAAAAAAAAATCATCTCAAATGCTGATATGCTTTTGCTTTTCTTTCCTTTTGCCATATCTCATCCCACATCAATGTCAAGTGTAATAGTTAACACCTAAATACCGTATTACATATGATTTGTGAAAGATGGTTTAAGATATTTGTTAAGAAATGAAACTCATTGAAATATAACAAAATAATATAATGATTTTTACGTACATCGGTGTTGGACTTAGCATAAACCAATTGGTTTTGTATAAACGAGTCTCGACACTTACCCATTTAGCCAATTTAGGTGCGAGACTTTAATAATATTTCCCTTTACTTTCTCAATACAAAAATAGCATTAAAATTACAAGTTCTTGCAGAAAACTAAATTTTAATTCTAATTAAAAACACAGATGGTAATTGCATGCATAGTACTCAATATAGAAATAGAATCACCAAATCTAAAAATCAGTTATAATTTTAATATGCATATAATTTTGATATTCCTCTGTGTCGCAAAATTTTCAGATAGCTTTACTGATATATGTAGAATTAAAAATCACATGATGTAAATCATAGAAATATTTTCATAAAGAAGAATAGAACTTACTGATATGTTCCAGTCATGGAGAATCTAAGCCCAAAAAAGATGTCAACCAAAAACTTTAGCTGACCATTCTTTTTGACAATCTAAAAAGTAAGACCAGAAAAGTGAGGAAGTGATACGGTCGAACAAGGATTAGGTCATGCAAGAGTCATATGCGTTTTACCATCATTATAATCATTTTCTTAAAAAAAAAAGTGATATTGCAAATTCTATACCTGCTTGCCCATAAGACCATTGGCAGCATTCTCTATCCAACTATCTGTCTCCATCTACAACAGAAAAAGAAAGTACAAAACAGAAACTAGGAAAAGTCACATCAATACTCATGAATTAAGAAGTCAACGGCGTCAATGATCCACTCAAATTAAGAGCTACTTGTAAATGATGGCCTGATAATAATTCTAAGAATTCTGTCAAATTACTCTAGCCATTTTGGTTAGAGGCTTTTGATACCATGAAAAAACTCAAACTTGTAGGTGAAGGCCCAAAAACATTTTTACTCTCTCTAACAGATAGAATCTACTGAAAAAGAGATTTATTCCGAATGCATAAATAGACATATTCATTGGATTTGAGTAATCAAACCTAGATGAATATGTTCATAGTTTAATGCCATTTATAGATATTAAGCAAGCCAAGGGTAGTAATTCAAACCTAGATGCTAATATCATCAGTCACCTGTGAACTCCATATCATTTGCCATTCCCCCTCGAGGAGTTCTAGCTCATCTTTAGCTATATTCTGATTTACCAATAAGAACTCATCAATAGCCTGCAATGTTGACAGGAAAGTAATAATTAGCAGCTAAGCACACAATCCAATGCACTAGTTAAAATGTTGATTCCGATCTTATCTCGCCTCTCGAGCTCGAGTTCCTGTGGAAATGGCTGTGAGCAATCTTTGCCTAGGTTCAATTTTCTTTTGGAGCACAAATGTGGTGCCCTGCGCTATAGAAACATTATTGGAGGTCTTTAGTAAGTTGAAACAACAGAAGATTTGGGAACCAATACGTTAAATACAAATAAACCTTGCATCTCTACCGCACAAATGAAGAAGACCACATGAGGGATCAATTAATATAATGGGTACTATCAAGCCCATATTTACCTTATTTCCTCTTGATATGCGAAGGCTTCCAGATGGGGACAAATATGTAGTGTCCAACCAACCTTTTGCTTCGTCACCAAGAAGCCTAAATGGCACTGGATATGGAACCTTGAATGGCAAAAAGTTGAATGAAAATGCTGCTCTGTCGAATCTGAAATTGATTCGTTTGCCATTTTCAATCCCCGCTGCTGCCTATGCAAAGATGATTAAAAAATGCAAAATTTTAGACAGAAGATTAGATTTGTGCAACATAAACTATGCATCTTTCGTATGTGAATTGCTTAGAAAAGCAAAAGCACAAACTCAACTTCATAACCTGAAGATTGTATCCCTGTATATCATAATGTCCAAAGATAAATAATATGAAACAAAAGGAAGAGAAAGAAATGAAACTGTAATACAGCAAGTACAGATGCTCCTCGACAATTCCTTTTTAAGAGTTTACTCAATAACAACGATTTTATCATTAAAAATCTCTAATTAGCTGGGCACTTATAGCAAAGATGGGACAAGAAACTGAGCAAAAATGATCTCTGACAGTGCTAATAAAATCTATATTTTGTGGATTAGAAGTGAGAATAAAGTTTATTTTTTAAGTCACTTTGTTTTGTTCCCTCTATATCAAGCCATGGTAAGCTCGTTTGCTATATTAAGAAGGTTATCTTCTGTTGAAAGAAAAGGAAACTGGAAAAATGTGCCACAGCTTTAAACATGACATCTAGTAGAAAGGCGCCAAGCAATTTATAGGACACTTGTAGGGATTACAATTGTCTACCCATAGCAATAGCAGGTGATGTGAATTACAGAGTCAAGGGAAAAAAAATTCAGAAATAATGTTTGGAGCCTTTTCATGGCTAATTGGTTACACTATGATTTGTCAATAACTGAAAGTAGCAGATTATAATTTTCGTATGACAGATGCGTCAGAGTTCTTGCAGTCACTCTCTTCTAATAAAATATAAATTCAATATATTCAGAAATTTCCAAAGCAGTTACAAACAAAGAATAGAGAGTGAAACCATACCTCTACTTTTAGCTCACCTATTGCTTCTGAGAATCTTACAATATTAGATACCCGCGGATCATTTGTCCGAAGTTGTACCTCTTGAAAGACACTAAAGAAATCAACACCCACAAATGTTCTCTGCAAGCATATGCAGATCACACAAAAAATAATTCAGCACGGATGGGAGTTATAATCGACTAGAAGTAACAAACGACATTAACCCTTCATCAACTAGTCATTCTGCAATACTTAAGAGTCAAATATTCTTTTATCTATGTTTGTTAACATAAAAGCAGTAGAGTCTTGGTCTGCAAGGAGACAGCCCCGTGGTAAAGGCTTCGAATATTCATTAATAACCACAGAATTGAATTCCACTGTTGGGGTGAGAGGATTGAGGAGGGGAAGCCATTGCAAAAGTGAAACAAAATGCAGGGAATGATAAGATATCTGAGGGGTGAAAGAGCAGTAGTTTTATATGTTGTTATGTTACTTACAACAAAAGCCACAGTTATTGTGTAACCCACTCAATATTCAGATGCAAAAAAAAAAGTCCAGTATCCTGGGAATCTGAATGCGTTCAACTATTAGACACAATATTTGTTGTAGAGGTTCATAAACTCAAGAGTCTTATTACAAAAGATATGAAACCAGGATTTTTCAAAGTGCAACAAATTGACAGAGAAGAGCTGTAACCTGAATCGGAGATGCTGTCCCGGGCCGAGTTGTGAACATTAATTGCCAGCAACCTTCAATTAGATTTGAGTTTGTCTGTAGTTATTCAGAGACGTGAGCATTTGCAAAGAACAATAGATTATACTATATACCAAAACAAAAACTAAGACATAGCCTATTCTACTGGAAATTGCTAAGGTTCAATTCAATAAAGTTTTTTTACAAAAAGACATCCACCTCTCCAAACATCTATTGTTCCCCTCCCACTTGTCATCTTATTATCTAATTTTATTTCATTTTTGAAACATTACTTTTATTATAAAAACATAAACAAAAGAAAAGCAATAACATCAAATGCTTGCAGACAATGTAGCCTGAGAAAATTTTCTTGGTTCATTCTACAACTAATTGAACTGAATTCAAGTATTGAATTCATTTACAAGCAATAGAATTAGCTTAATTATGTTGAATTCCTTAAAATTGAATTCATGCAGTAAATGAACATTTTCATTCAGACTGAACATGAAAACATGGAATTTCAAATGAATTCCACAAATTTACTAAATAATTAAACCATGCTTCTAATTCACCCTCCCACAATGCTAAAAATAAATAAAATAAATAAATGAAAGAAAATAGAAAATTGGTAAGAAACTTATCACATACAGGTTCAGGTACGCCTTCTAAGCCTTCTAACACTTTAACTGCACGCTCCACTTCCTGCAAAAAAAAACCCTCTTTTATCATCTTTAATATACAAAAAAGACAATTAAGCAATATTAAGCAATAATAATAATAAGAAGAAGAAGAAGAAGAAGAAGAAGATATATATATATATATATATTTAAAAAAAAGATATATATAAACCTGGAGTTGCTGAGAAGATGCGGATTTGCCTCTGCCTTGAATCCCAAGAAGCGCATCAATCAACTGAGTTTCGGAGTCAGTGAATGAGATTATTTGCCCATCCAAAACAGAACACTTACAAAAGTTGACACCTTTTCTACATAAAGATGATGATTTGAACAGCAACTTTGCTTGAGGCTTTGAAAATTGAACTGTTTTTGTTCCAAATTTGGCTAATGGGTTTAGCTTCAGGCTTAAATTCACACTAACGGTGCCATTCAATTTCACAGCCATTGTTGAAATAGAGATTAGTTTGGTTCTGGTGTCTTCATTTCTAAACCAGTTGATACTTTTGCTTTTGCCATTCTTTTTTTTTTTTTTTTTCCTTTGTTTTTAAATTATTAGTGGTGTTGAGATGACAATGGAGCAAAACCCATTTTGGTCCCTGAACTTTGTGCTTTTGGTCGAGTGGAGGACTCATATTGCAATTAGGCATGACTCGCGAATCCTGATTTTGGTTTCAAAATCGTAAGTTCCGATTTGGGGTGGCTATAGTTTCGATTAGGGTGAGAAACTAAATAGTTACAGTTTTAATTTCAGCTTCTCAATGGTTTTAAAACCGATAGTTCTGACTAATTCTCTGATCGATTTTTCTGTGAATCACATAATTATAAAATCAGAAATTAGGAAAGATTTTTTTGTTGAAAATTTAAAATTTAAATATTTATGAAATAATTTTAGAAAACCTTAAGAAATTTTTTTTTAAAAAAAAAGCTTTAACTTAATTTATTATTTTTAATAATAATATATAACTTTAAAAAATTGAATAAAAAAATTAGAGAGAATAATTAGAGATTGGAATTTCGAGATATTGTTTGAGAATAAATTGTAGAATAATTATAAATGAAAATTAGAGAGATTGGAGAGTAGTGAGTAGTATAAAGTAAAAGTAGTAAAAGTAGAGAGTAGTAGAGAGAAATAATTTTGTGTGAAAATAAATGAAAATAATTGAGTATTGATAATAAATCCAAAAAATCAATTTTTCACAAATACTCTTAAAATTAACTGTTATATATCCGTTTATAGTTGTTATGAGGGTTAATTTAGAGATTTCACAAAAATTTTTGAAAAAAAAAATTTCTACTGGAACCGGTTGGAACCGTCTGCTTGAACCGATAGAACCACCAATTCTAACCGTTACACTTAAAATTCAAAGTTTTTTAGAACAGTCGGTTTGAACTGTTGACACCATCAATTCTAACCGGTTGAAACATGATTTACAAACAGCTAATTCTAGTTTGGTTTCAATTTGAAAACAAAATTAGACAATGTTAAGTTTTTTAATTATGTAGCATCATTAATAATAATAATAATAATAATAAAAGACAAAAATTTTGATAAAAGGTTTTAAAATTTATTTAAAAATTATTAAAAAGGGAGAATTTTTTTTATATTCTTTTATTTTACAACTGGATGTGCTGGCCGTTTTATTATATCAAAAATATTATATATTCTTTAGCATTTATCTAAACAAAAAGATTAAATAAAATTTATTACAATTTCAATAATAATTCTACTAATTGAATAGATAAATATTTTATATATTACATATATATCTGTTAATCTATAAATAAATTTTGATCACTCTTTAGAATAATGTTGCATTACTCCCTTCAAAAATACATATTAAAAACATAGAAAAACATATTAAACTTAAAATAAAAAAAAATAAAAAAAAAAAGCTAGAAATTGAGGTCTTGTTGCCATGACTTGCAATAAAAAAAATTGTTTGCTTCAAATGATGATTAATTAGTTAATTACCATGATAAACCGCATCTCAATGCAGATAATCAACTTTGACTGAGAATGAAAAAATTATTTGAAAAGACATTTTTGTTATGAAAATTAATAAAATTTGAGATTTAAAAGTACATTATTAGCGATATTCAGTAGTTTGAATTTCCTTCTCGCGTCTCATCTATATATTATTTAAGAAGAAAGCATAAAATACAACATCTAAGAATTTCACACGATACAAGAAGTATTAATTTCATTTTAACTAAGTAATTTGATTACCTTAGTGCTGCCAAAAGCCATAATGGAAACATTATACACAATTTGCATAACAGCAAGCACAAAAATGAATATGTGAAGTTGGTGGATACCATCCTCTGCTATTAAAGAAACCTTTCCCTGATAATTCTCAACCAATTACTTGTATTAAAATTTTTTTCAAAAAAGATCAATAAACAATTTTTTTTCCCTAAAAGAAAAGGAAAAAAGACCTTTAGTACAAGATTCAAAGCTAGCATGCTACCAACCTCTTTAGCTCCAACTTCTCTGCGATAATGGAAAATTGGCTCATGGAAAAAGGTGATCTCATTATGTTGATACATGTAGCTGATTATATCATTAGATAGATAACAAAAAATTTCAAAAATTTGAACGTTATAATTATCTTGGCAGAGATATCATATCGTTAGATTTCAAAAGTAATATTTATTATTATATAGAGATAAGAGATTAAGATTATTAGATTATAGGAAAAAAAAGAAAAAAAAATATAGATAATATATAACAAAATCTTAATTTAAAAAATAGTTATGTAAAAGAAAAAAAGCTCAAAAATTCCTAAAAAAAGGAAATATATAATGTAGATAAAATAGAGCGCCAACTTAGTATTTTTAAACTAGATTAAACGCATGACTTTAAGGTATATTATTAAAACTAGTCGTTATTTCGTGTTTCGCGTGCGAGTATGTTTATACATAAACTAAAAAAAATGATATTTTTTTAAAAAAAAACACAAATGAGAAATACGATATTAGTGTAATGCATTTACTGAAAAATAAAAAGTAAGCAATTACATTAATAACTGAGAGTAAAAGCAATAAAAAAAATAATAATACTTGCCTATAATATTATCATCTACATAAATATCAATATAGATAAATAGTCCAACATGAAATACATTGAAATAAATAAAATAAGTCATTATAATTTTCTAATATTTTAATAATAAAATTAAATTAAATATTAAGAATAGCGTTGTGAATATAAATGTTTGAATATTTGAATTTTTTTAACATAAATTTATATTTATATTATTATTGGAATTAATTTTCTGTGTTGTATGTTTGATGATTTTAGATTTTTTTTTTTTAAAAAAAAAGAAATTGTATACTACAACCCATACATAGTATAGCAAATAAATTTACATATACTTATTTATTAATTTGGTGGTATTTGGCATCAAATTTAAAACAAATTTCAATATTTCAACCGCACTTTTATTTCTTATATAGTCAAACATAATCGAATCATTATTTTGATTTTTAAACTCAATAAACAATATTATTTCAGCACACTTTCTTTTAATATTAAAATATTAATGTTTTCCATATCTTTGTTGAAGAGTCCAGCTCCAATATAAGTACTCATGAACTTTTTTGACTCCAATGACTCTAATTATTTTAGAACACTTTGAAGTTGCAAATATTTAGTGTTTTTGCTTGTACTCTTTAGAGAAGTCAGACCTATATATTTGAATAAGAGTTGTGTAGCAGTAACAAATAAACAAAACAAACAAATCATTAGTAGATAAAAAATTTTAATAAAGAAACATAGCAACGAACGAATTGAGTTTCCATATGCAGGGACTTCTGATTTATATGTATTCTAAGACCATATTAGCTATATATGAACATAGTTTCTATATCCTTATTATAGAGCATGATTATGGAGTACTAAATCACTACATGATCAAGAAGATAATGTGTTGTTCATTGAAAAGTTTGAAAAACGGAAGCCCTCCGCGAAGAATATCAAAGCCTGCTCATCAAATAATAATCAAAATAAAAAATGAAAAGCGACAAAAAAGAAACTAACCTCCATTCAGAAATTGTGAATTACTTTTTAAAACAGAATCCTAAGAATCATATCTGTTATATGATTCGTCCTTCATTCTAGGCTTTTTATAAATTTGTTATTTATTTGTTATTAGTTAAGATTTGTTTAGTTTGTTAAGGTTTATAAGGCCACTGCTGCTGTATATATATTGTACCTTCATGATAGCAATAGAATCAGATTACAATTCATATTCTTCAATATTTCCTTATGGTATCAGAGCTTTAAAGTGCTCTCACAAGCCAAAGTTTTTTTTTTTTCTTTTTCCTCTCCTCTTTGCCATGGCTGCTCCAGTTATCAATGCTGATTCTTCATCCCAATATCAGTCTATTTTTCAATTCAATCCCACTGCTCAATTACCTATCAAATTGAGTGGAAGTTCCAATTTCACTATTTGGAAAGCTCAAATTGAGATGCTCATGTATGGTCACAACTTATACGGACATCTTGATGGATCAACTGCAGCCCCATCACAAACTCTTTCCACTACTAATCAACCAAACCCAGCTTATCATCAATGGTTTCGTCAAGATAAGCTCATCCATAATGCACTTTTGGCATCTGTTGATCCTACTATTGCATCACCTGTTGCTCTTTCACTTACTGCTCATAAAGCATGGCAATCTTTACATACAGCTTTTGCTAACAAATCTCAAACCAGAATTCTCAGCCTTCAAGATAAATTAGCTCGCTTTACCAAAGATTCTCGCCCTATTGTTGATTATCTTCGTGAAATTCGTTCTATTGCTGATGAACTTGCAACTGCTGGTGAACCACTCACCAATTCTCAACTTGTTGTTCGAATTTTACAAGGACTTGGCTCTGACTACAAATCACTCTCTGTTGCGATTCGATCTCGGGACACTACCATCTCATATGAAGAACTCTATGACAAACTTCTTGATCATGAATTGTTTCTTCAACATGAAGAGCCAAAATTAAATCCTGCCATTACAGCTGCGGTTGCTACAAAGCCCAATTCCACCTCACATTGTTCTACTGGACAAAGGACATCAAATTACAATTCTGAGCAATCATCTTCATGGCGACAACAACAGTTTTCAACTCGAGGGCGTGGCCGACGCTCTAATCAACAACAAACCTTTGACAATCCAATTCGCTGTCAACTATGTGATCGACCAGGTCATACTGCTCATGTCTGCAGGTCTGAATCTCATAATCATCTTCAAGCAAGAGCAAACTTTGCAGCCTCATATTCTCAGAATCAACAACCTTGGCTAATTGATTCGGGTGCTAATCATCATATCACCAATTATGCTAAGATATTAGCTACAGCTAATGACTATCATGGGCCAGAAGAAGTCACTATGGGTAATGGTAATTCTATAAGGATTAGTCACATTGGTACTGGTACACTTAATGCATCAAATAATAATTTTCAGCTCTCTAATACTCTTTGTGCTCCCAAAATCACTCATAATCTTGTTTCTGCTTCTCTTTTTTGTCGTGACAATAATACTTCTATTCAACTATTTCCTTATCATTTTCTTGTGAAGGATCTGACGATGGGCGTGCACCTGGTACAAGGACAGACTAGAAATGGACTGTACGAGTGGCCTCGAAATAATATGCACAATGTTCACACCTTCTCAGCAGTCACATCTCAATCTCTTGATATGTGGCATCGTCGTCTAGGTCATCCCAACAAACGTGTATTGTGTCAAGTTTTAAAGGATTTGTCTATTCCTTATCATTCTCACCTGCAAACTTGTAATTCTTGTTCTATTAATAAAATGCATCGCCTTCCTTTTTTCGAAAATTCTTTGCATAGTGAAAAACCACTCCAAATTGTTTACAGTGACTTATGGGGACCTTCTCCCATTCTTTCCATTGATCAAAAACAATATTATGTTGTTTTTGTTGATCAGTTCTCACGATACATGTGGATTTACACTCTCAAAACAAAAGCTGAAGTTCATAGTGTCTTTACAAGTTTGCATCCTCTCCTAGAGCGACGTTTTAACACAAAACTTTTATCTCTATATACTGATGGCGGTGGTGAGTTTCAGAGTCTTTCTTCCTATCTAAAAACACATGGAATTGAACATCTCATTTCACCTCCATACACTCCCCAACATATTGCACTTGTTGAACGACGACATCGTCATATTACTGAAACTGCTAAAACATTAATGTCTCAGGCATCTCTTCCATCTCAATTTTGGAGTTTTGCTTGTACCCACGCTGTTTATATCATCAACAAGTTACCCACCCCTGTTTTAAATGGAAAATCTCCGCATCAGCTTTTATTCCAAGCAATCCCAAATCTAGCCTCACTTCGTACCTTTGGTTCATTGTGTTATCCGTCGCTCGGGCCGTATACCAAACATAAACTAGAAGCTCGGTCCACACCATGTGTTTATTATTATCATCAGTGTTATGATCCGATTTCGTCTAAAATATACCTCTCTCGTGATGTCTTATTTTTTGAGAATAATTTTCCTTTTAGTAATATTTTCTCTCATTTAAAATCAAATTTTCAGCTTTGTAAATGGGAGAATCTTACTGAACATAATTCTGTCACAAACACTACATTACCTCAATCTACTGAATTATTGCTTGTTATTATTTCGATGTCGTCTGCTCCTGTTTCTGCTGCTCCAATCAGGTCTGTACTTCTGGTGTCAGGTACTTCTACTTCTTCTTCTGAAACTACACACACTCACAGCCCTCAACCCGCCTCACCCAATGAAACACCAAACGTTCAAAGTCATCATCCAACCCCACCTATTGTTCCTCCCACCACTACAAATTTTCATCCTATGGTTACCCGTGCTAAAAATAATATCATTAAACCTAAATTGGTTCATTCTCTTCTTGCTTCTAGTATGATTCTCATACCTCCTACTACCTATAAACAAGCACAGAAATATTCTCACTGGAATACAGCAATGAAAGAAGAATTTGATGCTTTACGTCGTAACTAGACTTGGGATCTTGTGCCTGCTCAATCCTCTTTGAACATTGTTGATTACAAATGGTTATATCGCATAAAATATAAACCGGATAGATCAATTGACAGATTCAAAGCCCGGTTAGTTGCCAAGGGCTTTACTCAGAGACCAGGTATTGATTTTCATTCCACTTTCAGTCCTGTGATTAAGCCAACAACTGTCCGTCTTGTTCTTGCTCTGGCCACTCAAAATCATTGGCCCCTTCATCAACTGGATGTCAATAACGCCTTTCTTCAAGGCACACTAGATGAAGATGTGTATATGAGACAGCCACCTGGGTTTGAAGATTCTCTTCGACCTTCTTATGTTTGTAAGTTAAAAAAGGCTATTTATGGTTTAAGGCAAGCTCCAAGAGCATGGTACACTACTTTCACCAATTATCTTCTATCTGTGGGTTTTAATCGGTCTAAGTCGGACTCATCTTTATTTATCAGGCACAACTCTGGTGTTCTTGTTTATGTTCTTGTTTATGTGGATGACATTATTGTCACTGGCAATAATATAAAAGGTGTTCAACATGTGATTAATGGTCTTTCAAATCAGTTTTCTCTAAAAGATCTTGGTAGTTTGAATTACTTTCTCGGTGTTGAGGTCATTCCTTCACCAAAGGGGTTGTTTCTTTCTCAACAGAAATATGTTTTGGACTTATTGCTAGAGACTAATATGCAGAATTCCAAAGGGGTTTCTACACCTATGAGCTCCAATACTGTTCTCACAGTGTCTCTTCCAGAAGATATTGTTGATGCTTCTTTCTATCGGCGCATTGTAGGTAAACTTCAGTATTTGTCCTTTACCAGGGCAGATATTGCTTTTTCTGTTAATAAACTTGCCCAGTTTATGCATTGTCCTTCTAATGATCATTGGCGGGCTCTTAAGCGTTTACTACGGTATCTCCAACAAACTGCTCATTATTGTCACGACCCGTTTCCGTGGGCCGGACCAGCACTAGGGCCCAGGTAAGCTTAAGGCCCCCGAGGCCCGTAGTAAGCCTGAAATACTAGAAATTTACTATCTCAATAAAATTTTAACATTCAACCCATATGATTATGAACAATAAACCTCAAGATTTTATTATTTCTCGGCCCAAGTTTATCTTCTACGACATCCCATAGTTCGGGCCCAATTCACAATACATCACATTTCTAACATAGGCTTACAGAATTGCTTTGGCTATATTAATACACGACTAAAAATATGTAAATCCTACAACTGCGGAGTCACTAACTCTTAGTATACATAGCTTTTATACACATGATTACATAGCAAAAAATTATGAAACTAGAAAAATTTCTTTATTGCCCTGCGCCGAAGAAGCATAGCCTAAATCGGATTAAAGGAAAAACCTACTTCCTGAAAAATCAAACAAGACATGTGAGTTTTTCTAAGGAGTAAGAATTTTTGCACACCACACGCAGTCACACAAATGTGTAAACATATTAATCTAGTCGTCCGACTAGTTATATGCTCACGCAGCCAGTCACACAAATGGCAAATCACCAGCACTCACAATCATTAACATCTTCAAATAATCACATCACGTGGAAATTAGTCAGTGGAGTCACCGAACCCCCGATGAGTCGTCCTCCCACATGGCTCATCCTCTCACATGTGCACCAGGGAGCCGATCCCCCATACTGGCCGACCGGTCTAATCCTCACTTGACCAGCCCTCTCATTATTTTTCTATCCTCTCTTTTCTTTTTCATACCAACAGGAGGCAACCCGGTGGTCTCCATCCAATCTAGATCATCAAGCGCTCACAACAGGAGGCCACCCTGCGGGCTGCGATCAAATCTAGATTGTCCGGTGCGCAACGACGAGAAGCCAACCCGTGGTTAACGGTAACGGTAACGGTAGGTGCACACGGGGGCGCCGATCTCCCATTTACCCGGCTAACGGTAATCATATTGGATCCATATAACTGTACGGTCTCACAGTCCCATGGTGACCCACTTCATCCCAATTCCACACAAACAAAACACAATATATGCACAGCACAATTATTCAAACAATTCTCTCAACGTACTACACCAAATACATCCAAAATCAATGCAAATAAATAAATAAATAAATAAATATGTACATAATTAAATGAATACTAAAGATAATAAATAATCAGTAGCACTATATTTATTATGTACCAAATTATAGAACTAATCTAAATAAACTTATTAATTATGTTGTTAATTAAAATTTAGTCTAATTTCTATCAAAATTTCGGCAGCATTTCCCCTAAAAATTGGACTATCCACCTGTTTAGATATCAAAAAAAATTTCATTCAATATTAACTCAATCCACACAGCCCATCCGTCGGGCAATCGATCAAATCAAATACCCATCCGCCTTCAATAATATATCACCAATCAACCATAATTTACAAATCAAAAGACCTTCAACTATTCTAGGAATATTATCAATAATTCTTTGCTTAAAGTATAAAAACACTATCATTAAACATTTATTAAAGTTCTAGACTAATTATTAAGAACTGTCATTTCAATTAAATTACAATTTAATAAATGCTTCTACTAGATAACCCAGCTCGAAACTTAAACATATAACTAAAGCTTCATAATTTCTTCGTCTTAACATAAGAATACCACTTCTATATATAGCTAAAGAGTTTTTCAATTGAATCGTTACTTTAGCAAGAATATTGCTATCATTATCATGCTATCCTCATTCTTAACTAAAACTACCTTAATCACACTAGCATATTCACTAAAATATGTTTCAAGTAAAGTTAGCAAGAAATTAATTTAAAATTTCTAAAATATTTATATGAACAGTAGTATTTAAGGCTTTATTCTATAGTAATTCAATTAGCACATCAAATCCTGTAACTATACTCAATGAATTTCATTAATCAATTAATTCTTTATATATACAAAAATTGAGAATTGAGTCTTAGAACGTACCAATTGAGAATCGGGCGACGATTCCATGATCAGCGCGAAGAGGAGAGGATTCTGTCTCTTGGGGCCTCGCCGGAGTGTCGTCGGCCGGTCACCGGACTGCCGCCGCCAACCACCGTGCACGGTGGCCGAAAAACCGGATGTGGCCAGATTTGAGCAGCGCTTATACCAAAATGCTCAAAATCTTATGGGGGCGCCGATTCCATGATCCACTTGAACTGGGTGTGCCCCTTCTGGCCGAAAATAACCCCCGACAGTTGCTTTGCCACTGCCATCCATGGTGTTTCCGTCGGCTGAGCCCTATCGGCGAAATCAATGGAAGAGGAAGACTCGCTCGGACGTAAGGAGTCGATCGGTGGTCATCCCGTGGAGTGTCTTCGCCGGCGTCGACGGGATTCGCCAAAATACTTGACGCGGTGGTGGGGAAATAATTTGGCTCGATTTCTCCCATTCACACTCTCAATCGCGCAACCAGAGGCCATAATGGAGCTCCCCTCGTCGAGAAGATGGATTCAGACTATTGTTGCGCCTGAATCCATGGCCGTTTGGCCGGAAAACGGGAAGGAAGAGAGAATAGAGGGGGCTGTCGCGCGCTGAAGAAGAAGAAGAAAAAGAGAGGAAAAAAAAGAAAGGGGAAAGGCGGTTTCTAGCAAACTCTAGGCCATTCCGGTTCGATTCAACCGGTTTGGTCCGATTTAGTGATTTGGCCTCATTCATTTGATTTTCAAGTTTTTCACCCGGTTTTCGGATTATTCATGTGGTTCTCGACAAAATAAATGATTTTTGGGTCTGGTTCAATTCTGATTTTAACTGTTTAGTTCGGTTCTGTAATATTTTCTTTATTTATTCGATAATAATAACACTAAAAATATTAATAGTAATAATATTTTGATTTCTTTTTGGATAATTAATTTATATGTATATTCATAATAGATTAAATTGATGGAGTTTCATATTATTTCTTGAAAATTTTAACTATTTTCAAATCGAAACTTCCGATGATATAGTTGGGCTTAGGCCCAACTCGCAAACTTGGGCTCAAGTTGGGATTTTTATTCTATTTGCAGCCCACACGATCAAAATTTCTGGTTTTTGATTTAATAAAAATCCAAGGTTTTCGAAAATAAAAATTTGGGGTGTTTCAATTATGCTCTGTTTTTATCTCGACAAAGTGACAACAAACTTCGCACTTGTTCCGACTCTGACTGGGCTGGGGATCCTGTTGATCGCACCTCTACAACTGTTTATGTTGTCTATATTGGTTCCAGCCTCATTTCCTAGTCTTCTAAGAAGCAACGGGCAGTGTCACGATCTTCGATCGAAGCTGAATATCGTGCCGTTGCTGCTGCCTTGGCTGAAACAAATTGGATTACGAATTTATTACAAGAACTGTAGTTTCCTCTAGCTGCAATACCACATATCTTCTGTGATAATATTGGTACTACCTTTCTTTGTGAAAATCCTGTTTTTCATAGCAAAATGAAGCATATTGCTATTGATTTTCACTTTGTTCGTGACCAAGTTCAAGCCAAGAAAGTTCATGTTTGTCATCTTCATGCTGCTGATCAGGTTGCAGACTTGCTCATTAAGCCTTTGCCGCGTCGTGCCTTTGATCAGCTTTTTACCAAGTCATCAGTTGTTGCACTTCCTGACAACTTGCGGGGGTGTAAAACAGAATCCTAAGAATCATATCTGTTATATGATTCGTCCTTCATTCTAGGCTTTTTATAACTTTGTTATTTATTTGTTATTAGTTAGGATTTGTTTAGTTTGTTGAGGTTTATAAGGCCACTGCTGCTGTATATATATTGTACCTTCATGATAGCAATAGAATCAAATTACAATTCATATTCTTCAATATTTCCTTACTTTTGAGTTCTAAAATAGAATTTATATACGTGTTCAAATCAGTTAAACATAGCTAAATTTTAGGTTCAAAAATTCAAAAGTTAAGCCAAGATTAAGTTAAATGATTAGATTAGATTAGGTTTTAAAAATATTTTTTAAGATATTAAATATTAAATCAATTAAATATTAACATATAGCCAATCAAAATACAAAAAATAAAAAATTTAAAATTCTAAAAAAAGAAAAATATAATACTGAACAAAAAAAAAAAGCCTTAAAACACTCTCTTTGTTTCAACTTTTATATAGATATACAGATATTTACCATTAAACCACATATATATTGTTGTATTATTTCAAATATTTCGTACATGTTACATTTTCTCAATTTTCATTATCAATTCTTTTTTTTTTTTTTTAGTATTATTATCAATTCTTACACATTTACATACTAATGAAAATTATCATTATATATTCTTCAATACATTTTATTTTTATTATCAATCTTATTTTCTCAAATTAAATATTTCACTTTTGTTTATAAAAATAATTCTATTCAATATTCTCACATTTTTATAAGATTAAGAAATATATTTATTAAATTTATCAAGGGTAAAGTCCATTGAAAATCACTCATGATAGAGTTAGAATATTAACCATGCATATTGTAACAGTATAAATCGTTGAATGATTATTTTCGGATAATTATTTAATGTATTGAATTTGAGACTTGCGTTTAATAAATTATTTTGCAGTATATTTGATAATAACTTGTGTTGCTTATCTTATATTTGCGATTGGTTTAATAGATAGAGGGTTCTAATAGACTTAAGCATGACTACCGACGAAAAAGTTTCCTCATAATCAAACCCTTCTTTCTGAGTGTACCCTTTTGCAATAAGCCTTGCCTTAAAAGTTTGCACTTTACCATCTACTGTTAGATTATTTAATAATCTATATGTGGCCCATGTGATTAAAGGACTGGTTCTTATTAAGATGACCCAAGATGTTGGTTATTGCGATTAATGGATAAGAACCAGTTAGGGTTTTAATACTCTTCCTCTACCTTATGAAAGTAAAAGGAATCGACAGCTTAGGGTAAACACAGAAAAGAAAACAAAATAGAGAGTTTGACGGCTGCCTCAAACACATACAGTGATAGCTTGTTTGAGAGAGCTCATAAAAGAAACTCCCGTAGCTATTGATTATTCTCTGACCATTGAGAGAAAACTTACGGACAAAAGGCCAGAGGAAGAAACATAGATCTGCTGTTACGGTGAGAATCAAATTGCTACAATGAGGTAACCCATAACATAGATCTGCTGTTATGGATTAAGGTACGCTTCCGCTTATTGTCTATTTCTATCAAACAAATTCTATGAACAATAGATCTGGGCTATATTAAAGATTATTCAACATATGGTATTAGAGCCTGTACCTGTTCTAGATTTGTTTGGTAGCATTTTTTTTGGCTTAATTTATGGAAAATTAATTTCGTATTGTGATGATTGAACGAAGCCAAAATTATAGAAATTTGAAAAACTGTTTGTTTTCCTTATGCTCTATAAATTATTATGTTGTTATTTATAGAGAATGGTTATGACATATTATTAGGTTATGTCGTTAAAGTTTTGAGATCTTAATTCAATCTCATAAAAGTTTTGCATAAATCAATGTTTAATGAATGGAAAACTTGTTAGTCACCAAAGTGGCCTTGTTTGGATTAGTTTAAACATTGATTATGCAGCTTTCAATTGTTCATGTTTGTGTGATGCCTTAAATGACATGAAAGTTAAAATTGAAACAATTGAGATCATTGATTATAATTTGTTAGGTTACCCAAAGGTAGACCATTAATTATAATCAATGGGATTAAAGAGACTTATCATTGGACTAATTAATATGAATGTATATCCAAAGATAACATGCATATAGTATGGAGCATTATTGAATAGTTGAATGGAATAAAAAAAACGTTACTGGATTCCAAAAAGCAGCACGGGCGTGCTGCAATGAGCATGGCCATGCCCTAACTTCCAGAGGGAAGCACGGGGCGTGCTGGAGTGAAGCACGGACGTGCTTCTCTCTGACTTGCATAGAGGCTTGCAAGTTGCTCTATAATGAAAGTCTATTAAAGTATTTTTTTCTTGGCATCATTATTGATTAAAGCTATGCATTTAAATATTACCCAAAGGTGAATCTAGATGCATAATTAAAGTTGTTATTTGTTTGAATCCATTTTTGCTTACTCAAAGCATTAACGTATGAGCATATATATGTGTAATGTTACAAGCTTCCTTTAACATGTTTGCTATGGGCACTGGGTTGATTAAGTTCAATGGATTGAACTATGCTGATTGGTCCGAACAAATCCATTATCAGTTAGGAGTTTTGGACTTGGATTTGGCATTAGTCTCTAAAAAGCCAGCATCCATTACAGAGACCAGCAATGAAGCTGACAAGTCCCATTATGAGGCTTGGGAGCGGTCTAACAGGCTGAGCTTGAACTTAATGAGGATGACAATGGCTGAAAATGTTAAACCATCAATGCCCAGAACAAATAATGCTAGAGAGTACATGCTGAAAATTAAGGAATACTCCCAATCGAACATAGCTGACAAGTCCATCGTAGGATCCTTGATGAGTGAGCTGACGACCAAGAAGTTTGATTGGTCACAATCCATTCATGATCATGTGACTAGCATGCAGAATTTGGCAGCGAAACTGAAATCAATGGGAATGGATGTGAGTGAATCCTTTTCAGTTCAATTTATTATTAACTCACTTCCTCTTGAGTTTGGTCAGTTCCAGGTGAATTAAAACACCCTTAAGGAAAAATGGAACATTCAGGAAATCAAGGCCATGTTGATACAACAGGAAGGGAGATTAAAGAAATTGAAGGAACACTCCATCAATCTCATATTTCATAATGGAGCTAGCAGTAGCAACAACAAATCAGGGAAGAAAGGCAAGAAAAGGGACAATGCCCCAATGAAGGTTAAAGAGGGCCAAATCCGTAAGGAATTGAAGTGCTACTTCTATAGGAAGAATGGTCACTTCAAGAAGGACTGTCCTAAAAGGAAGATTTAGTTTGAAAAGAAAGGTATACTTTATATTTCAGTATGTTTTGAATCAAATCTTATTGAAGTGCCTAATACCTAGTGGTTAGATTCTGGTACAACTACTGATGTGTCTCATATTAGACAGGGATTTCTTTCGATCCAACCCATAAATGAAATTGAAAAGTTCTTATTCATAGGAAATAGAATCAAGGCACGAATAGAAGGAATTGGGACTTATAGATTGATCCTGGACACTGGTTGTTATCTGGATCTTGAAAGTGTCTCTATGTTCCTGAATGTGCTAGAAATCTAGTTTCTGTAGAGAGGGTGGATAATGTTGGTTTCAGTTTTAAGATGGTGTTTTTTCATTATACAAACTTAAGTACTATTATGGTTCTGGTACTTTGATTAATGGTTTGTATCGTTTTAATCTTGATGCTGAATTTATTAAATCCCTATTTAATGTTGAACACAATATAGGTATTAAATGTAGTGCACATAACGAATGTTCTGCTTTCTTGTGGCATCAAAGGTTAGGTCACATATCCAAAGAAAGGATTTTGAGGTTAGTGAAATGTAAGATCTTACCTCAATTGGACTTCACTGACTGGGATGTGTGTATAGATTGCATTAAAGGTAAGCAAACTAAGCACACATTAAAGAATCCAGCCACGAGAAGCAATGAATTGCTTGAACTTATACACATTGATATATGTGGCCCTTTTGATGTTCCCTCTTGGGGTGGTGAAAAATATTTTATTACCTTTATCGATGATTTCTCACGGTACGGTTATGTATATTTACTACATGAAAAGACTCAATCAGTGGATATCCTTGAGATATTCATTAATGAGGTAGAAAGACAGTTAAATAGAAAAGTTAAAGTGGTGAGATCTGATAGAGGTGGTAAATATTATGATAATTTAATGAAAATGGACAATGTCCAGGTCCATTTGCAAAGTTCCTTGAAAGTCGTGGCATTTGTGTGTAATACACAGTGCCAGGCAAATGTGTAATACACAGTGCCAGGCAAATGTGTAATACACAGTGCCAGGTACACCTCAACAGAATGGTGTAGCTGAAAGGCGCAATTGTACTCTTATGGAAATGGTTAGGAGTATGCTAAATAATTGTACTGTACCTTTATCATTATGAATGCATGCTTTAAAGACTATTGCATATTTACTTAATAGGGTTCCTAGTAAGGCAGTTCCTAAGACCCCTTATGAACTGTGGACGGGAAGGAAACCTAGTCTGAGGCATCTTGATGTTTGGGGTTGCCCAGCAGAAGTAAGGATATATAATCCACATGAAAAGAAGCTTGATGATAGAACGGTTAGTGGATTTTTCATAAGATATCCTGAAAAGTCAAAAGGGTAGAGATTTTATTGTCCTAACCATAATACAAAAATTGTTGAGTCTGGTAATGCTCGATTTATTGAAAATGGCCAAATTAGTGGGACCGGTGAACCACGTAAGGTGAATGTGAGAGAGATTTAGATTGAAAATCCAACTCAAGTGGATTTTCCTAATGTCTCTTCTTCGATTGTTGTTCCACTTATTGTATCACGGTTTGATAACATGGTTGAACAATAAAACAATATTCCGAACCCACAAAATGACCATATAAACGATGAACCAGCAAATAATGAATAATTCACAAATGATCAAGTGATTTCACAAGAAATAGCATTACGGAGGTCAAAAAGGCAAAGAAGGCCAGCTATTTCTAGTGATTTTGTGGTTTACTCACTTGAACATGATTGTGAATTCAGCATTGATAAGGATCCAGTCTCTTTCCAGAAAGCCATGGAATGTGATAATTCTGAAAAGTGGTTTAATGCCATGAAGGAAGAAATGCAATCAATGAGTGATAATCAAGTCTGGGATTTAGTCGAGTTGCCTGAGGGGTCAAAAAAAGTTGGTTGTAAATGGGTTTTTAAGACCAAACGGGACTCTAAGGGCAACATTGAAAGATATAAGGCCAGACTTGTTGCTAAAGGTTACACTCAGAAGGATGGCATTGATTATAAAGAGACCTTTTCTCCAGTTTCCAAAAAGGACTCTATAAGAATTATTTTGGCTTTGGTGGCTCATTATGATCTAGAGCTTCACCAAATGGATGTAAAAACAGCCTTTTTTAATGGTGTCTTATAGGAGGAAGTATATATGGACCAACCAGAGGGGTTTGTGGTCACAGGAAAGGAAAACTTGATGTGTAAGTTAAAGAAGTCTATATATGGACTGAAGCAAGCTTCCCGTCAATGGTATCTTAAGTTCAATAATACCATCACTTCATATGGTTTTATAGAAAACACCGTTGATCGGTGTATTTATATGAAGGTCAGTGGGAGCAAGCTCATTATGTTAGTTCTATATGTTGATGACATTCTTCTTTCTGCGAATGATGTTGGGTTGTTGCATGATGTAAAGGGTTTTCTCTCTAAGAACTTTGAAATGAAAGATATGGGAGAGGCATCCTTTATGATTGGAATAGAAATATTCTGTGATAGATCACAAGGATTGTTAGGATAGTCTCAAAGAGCTTACATTGATAAGGTATTAGAGAGATTCAGAATGGAAAAATGCTCCGCAGGAATAGTTCCAATTCAGAAAGGAGATAGGTTCAGCAAAATGCAATGTCCTAAAAATGATTTGGAATGTAGAGAGATGGAGTCTATTCCATATGCGTCAGTGGTTGGGAGCTTAATGTATGTTCAGACATGTACTCGACCGGATATTAGTTTCGCCGTAGGAATGTTAGGGCGATATCAAAGTAATCCTGGGATAGACCATTGGAAAGCTACAAAGAAAGTACTTAAGTATTTACAAGGCACTAAGGATCATATACTCACTTATAGAAAGTCCAGCCATCTAGAAGTGGTGGGATACTCAGATTCAGACTATGCCGGTTGTGTAGATTCGAGAAAGTTTACATTTGGCTACTTGTTTCTTCTAGCTGGAGGAGCAATATCATGGAAAAGTGGAAAGCAGTCTGTCATTGCTACTTCCACAATGGAGGCTGAATTTGTAGCATGCTTTGAGGCCACTGTTCATGCATTGTGGTTGCGGAACTTTGTCTCAGGTCTAGGCATTGTCGACAGTATAGCTAGACCGTTGAGAATTTGCTGTGATAATTCCTCAGCAGTCTTCTTCTCTAAGAATGATAGGTACTCTAAGGGTACAAAGCACATGGATTTAAAGTACCTATATGTGAAAGAAGAAGTGCAAAAACACAAAGTGTCAATTGAGCATATCGGTACTGATCTGATGATAGCAGATTCGCTAACTAAAGGCTTACTGCCCAAAATCTTCACTGGCCATGTTGATAGAATGGACATTATAGATAAGTCCTTATTAGCATGATGTTCAGACTTGTATATTTATATACATATGATTATTTTGCTCATATTATTGTGACATTTGGGAATTCAATTAAAGATGTGTTTTTGTTTATTTATGTGTTATCCACATTATAGATGTATACAATAATGGTTTGAGTGAGATAACAATAACATTTGATTGTGACAATGTATTGTTTATTGAATAGTTTCTCCATTAAAGTTTATGAATTGAAGTGGTCTGTGATATATGGAAGGAATCATGTCGATTAATGACTTGTGACCTGATAGGTGTTAATTTTATAGTATTTTTAATATAGTTTTTATTAGAATTTTAGTAAGTTTTATCACTTTGATTTGATTTTAAATTCATTTTTTGTACAATTTTGTTCAAAGCTTCCTTGAATCTTAACCCACTTGATCTAAGAGAAAATTGTAGGAATTTGGCACAGAAAAGAACATTACAAGGCAAGATACTCAGCCTCCAGCACACCCAAGCCGTGCTAGAAAGCACAACCGTGCTAAAAGCTAAGGAAATCAAGGGAGAGTCAGGAGTAAGCACGCCCTGGGTTGTGCCAAAAGGCACGGCCGTGCCCAAAAGAGGATTAAGGCGTGTCAAGTCTAGCACGCCCATGACAATTCCAGTTGGGAAGGACAGAAACAAGCACGCCCCAGCCTGTGCTATGTGGCACGCCCGTGCCACAAAGATTCATCAGGGTGTGCTTGCCTAGCACACCCCGTGCTTCACCAGCCAAACTTCCAGACTTCAGCACGCCCAAGCCATGCATAATGGCACGCCCGTGCTTCGAAGGCAGAACTAGCGTGAACTAAAGACGCAAATCAATCTTTTCCTCACATGGGCCCGCCTCGGAGAGTTTCCTAAACGTACTAAACAAGACCTAGACCTATTTTGAAAGAGAAAGGAGTCCCAATTAAGAAGAAATCCAAGGCCTAAACAGTCATGATCTCCTATAGAAGATTTTGCACTAAATAAGGATTCTATTTCCTAAACGGAGTTAGATTTGCCTTCAGGAGCTCTATATAAAGAGGGGAACTCCTCACTATTGGATATCTCGTTTTTGTGCTATTTTCTGCATAATTCCCTCTTTCTCTCAAAAGACTTCAAGCATCCAAGGGTTGTGCCAAGATTCAAGGAAGCCATCCACATAGTTGTGATCTAGTTTTTATCTCTAAACTCTTCATCTTGTTTTTCTTTTCATTGCTATTGTTAAGTATGATGATTGATTTAAGTATGACTGAGTTTTATTTAATTATTATGTCCAACTAAACTCTTATACTAGGGATTTGATGTAACTTAATTCGATTCCAATTTATAATATTAGATTTGTTTTTCATTGTTCTTGTTATAATTTATTATTGTGCTTAAAGCTTCCAGGCAGAATTCTCCCCTGGATTGAATTATTTCAATAATCACTATCGGAAGAAGGGTTTTTGATATGAAAAAGATAATAAATTACTTGAGAATAATAACTTGAGGCGGAAGCTATATGGTTTGACTCAAAGGGGGTTTTCATAAGTTAATGATCCTAGGTTATGGACTCACAAAACAACCACAAAACCCAAAGATCTGATTTATGTTTGATTTCACTATTGGAAGATAGGTAATTAAACTAGACTAAAATAGCTAACAATACATCGGGAGAGCTTGTTAGTAATTCTAGGGTTGTTTCTCCTACTTGAACAATTAAAATTGATTAATGAACTAATAGAATAAGTTGGATAGAATTAAGTGAAATCAAATTCCCTAGTAGTCTAAATCCCTGATTTCTTTTCACCTAAATTTTGTGCTTGATCTCTTTCTGTTTTTATTTTCAAATTTATTTTCCTTACAGCAGTTCTCTCTTATTTTCGTTTAAATAATAATAGGTTAACATAATTTTGTTACTTGATATACAATCCCTGTGGATACGATACTCTCTTACTCTATATTACTTGTTGCGATTTCGTATACTTGCGAAAATCACTGTCATGACCGCCATAATCCGATCATCTTAATTCTAATTAAGGTAAACATGATAGACTCAAGAAATGCACATGGGCCAAGTGGGAGATTGTTAGATTATTTAATAATCTATATGTGGCCTATGTGATTAAAGGGCTGGTTCTAATTAAGGTGGCCCGAGATGATGGTTATTGGGCTTAATCGATAAGAGCCAGTTAGGGTTTTAATACCCTTTCTCTGCCTTATAAAAGTAAAATTAATCGACAGCTTAGGGTAAACACAGAAAAGAAAACAAAATAGAGAGTGTGACGGCTGCCTCAAACACATACGGTGATAGCTTGTTTGAGAGAGCTCATAAAAGAAACTCCCTTAGCTGTTGATTATTCTTTGACCATTGAGAGAAAACTTTTAGACAAAAGGCCAGAGAAAGAAACATAGATCTGCTGTTACAGTGAGAATCGAATTGCCGCAACGAGGTAACCCATAACATAGATCTACTGTTATGGATCAAGGTACGCTTTCGCTTATTTTCTATTTCTATCAAACAAATTCTATGAACAATAGATCTGGGCTATATTAAAGATTATTCAACATCTACACCTCTCTTTTTCTTATAGATCCACTTACATTCGATAGGTTTAACCCCTTCAGGTGGTTCTGCAAGTTCCCAAACTTGATTAGAGTATATAGACTCAATCTCTGATTTCATAGCAATAAACCATTTATTGGCATTTTCATCCTGTAGTGCATCATCGTAATTGATTGGTTCAATATTCACTTCTTTAGGAACTCTGTCAAATGCTTCTCCCAGAAGTTTATATTTAACCGGTGGTCATTTTACCCTCCCACTACGATGAAGTACTACATGTGCAGCCACAATGTCATCTTGTTGCAGCTGTAAAGCTGGTAAGTTTATGACTGGTGGGACCACATCTTGGCAAGATCTTGAGCTTCAACATTTTCTTCATTACCTACTAGTAAAGAAATGTTTGTGGCTTCATTTTCTTATGCCTTTTGATCAACATCTGTTGCTACTACTCTATCATTACTTTCATTACTTTGATGAGGCTGCAATGGAATGTCTGGAACTGTATGTTTAGGCAACTGTCGATCAGCCCTTCTTCTGGCATGTCTCCCATTATGAAAAGGTAATGGAATTTCGGCACCAACTGATAATGGTTCAGGTTCATGTTATTAGATTATAGGAATTTTAGGTGTAGGGACATTGTCTCCTCTGAATTCATTTAAAGCAAGTTGAGTTCTAGGAACATGGTTTAGAATATATTCCTCTTCTAAATATTGAGCGTTGGTGCTAACAACTATCTTCTTTTCTTTTGGAGTATAAAATAAACCACCTTTCGTTCCTCTAGGGTATCCAATAAAGAAGCATACTTCTATTTTGGATTCCAACTTGTCCACTTTCCCTTTAAGCACATAGGTCGAGCAACCCCACACCCAAACATGTCTTAGACTAGGTTTTCGCCCAGTCCACAGTTTTATAGGAGTCAAAGGTACTGATTTATAAGGAACCAAATTCAAACTATATGCTGCTATTTCAATTGCATGTACCTAAAAAGAAAGTGGCAAATCTGAATAGCTCATCATAGACCTGACCATCTCCATAAGAGTTATGTTTCTCCATTCTGGTATACCATTCTACTGTGGCATGCCAGGTGTAGACAATTGAGATGTAATTCCTTATTTTGATAAGCAGTTGATGAACTCTGTAGAAAGGTACTCACCACCACGATCAGATCGTAGTGATTTGATAGATTTACCATGTCGTTTCTTCGTTTCTACTTTGAATTCTTTGAATTTCTCAAAACATTCAGACTTAAGGCGCAACAAGTAAATATATCCATATTTTGAGTAATCTCTGTGAATGTCACAAAATACTCAAAATCACCTCTAGCTTGAACATTCATTGGGCCACACAAATCAGAATGAATTAACTCTAACACATTATTGGCTCTATTTCCTTTTGAAGAAAAAGGTCTCTTAGTCATTTTTCCTTCTAAACATAATTCACAGTTTGGTAGTGCCTCTACTTTCAATGAACTCAAAGGTCCATCTTTGACCAACCTAGAAATCCTATCTAGATTAATATGAATAAGCCTTAAGTGCCAAAGATATGTTTAATTTAGCTCAATAGGACGTTTCCTCTTATTATGGTTCAAAAGATCTAAGTTATTCAATTTCTGATTTTGTTGCAGTTTAGGTGTAAATTTAAGAATAAATAAATTATCCATTAATGTGCTAGAACAAATAATTTATTTTCAAAATTTAACAATAACTGAATCATCATTAAATTCATTGAAAGAAACAGAATATCTATTCTTTGACAAACAAAAAACATAAATCAAATTCCTTCTAATCGAAGGCACATAAAGGACATCCTTTAAAAATAAGGTTTTATTATTCTTAAAATTTAAAGTAACATTCCCTACAGCTAAAATTTCAACTTTCGTGCCATCTCCCAGAAAGATGCCAACTTCTCCTTCACTTAGCTAGCGCATTACCTGAAACCCATGTAACGGTTTGCAGACATGATTAGTGGATCCTGAGTCTACACACAATTGTAATATAGACAACACCGCTAACATAGTTTCAACAACCAGTAATTGGAAAAGAGATTTACCCTGTGTCTTATTCTGTTTGGCAATCCAAACTGAACATTGCTACTTCCAGTGTCCTGGTTGCTTGTAGTGGAAACACTTACCATTAGGCTTTTTCACACTAGCACCAGCTCCGCCTTTATTATTTGCTCCAAAAGCTATTTCGGGCTTAGCCTTTTGAGCATTTTTCTTCTTCATTCCCCTTTTTTAAGTCGAAGAAGGACATTGCTCAGCATTAAACACAACTGGTGGAGGAGCCTGCTAGAGGATAGTCTTTGCTACCTGTCGCTTATTTAACAATTTTGACAATGTGAAATCCAGATTATTCATATTGTAGTTCAATTGAAATTGTTGAAAACTAGCAGGCAGGGTTTGGATGACCATCTCAACTTGAGACTCTTTATCAATCTCAGCTCCAAGGACCTCCAGTTCATTCAGAAGACTCATCATCTTTAGAACATGGTCCCTAACTGATGATCCTTCAACCATCATAGAGTTCAGTAGAGCTTGTAGTGCAATTTTTTTGGCTACACGAATCTGATCCCCAAACATTTCCTTAAGTTCTGGATGATTTCGTAAGCGATTTCCATGGACTGATACTACTATTGCAAAACATTTGACATATATGCCAAAATGTAACATCGCAACATCTTATTAGCTTTGATCCTTTCTGGTAACCTCTGCTTTTCTCCTCAGTAGCATAATCAGTAGGCTTTTCAGGACACAGGTCAGTCAAAACAAATTTGTACTCTTCGGGAGTGAGCACAATGTCTAGATTTCTTTTCCAGTCCACATAATTCGGACCCTCAATTTTATTTTGGGTAAGTATGGTGGTAAGGGGATTGAAGGATGACCTTATGAATCTGAGATTGAGTAATTTAACAAAATAATTCAACAACATTTAATAATAGCATATAACAGAATTTAAATCATAATTGCAAATAGCAAAATGATATTAAATTCATTAAGCATTTAACCGACATTCACGAATAATAAAACTCAATGGGAGATAGACTACTCAAATGTATTATTGCATCAAATTATTCAGTCCTATAACATAATAACAAGTACTACTCGATAGGAGAAACAAGTAATTAATTATAGTCAAGCGAGCACCATTACAACAAATAGGCTATGTTTCTAATGAATTTACTTAGATGGAGAGTTAAAATAATATAGACAAACAGTATAAATTGCATTTAGTGATCTCATATTACACTTAAATCAATAGGGAAAATAATGTAATACATCACACGCAATTTAGTAAAGTAGACCACAAGATTAATTTACTTCCCCCACCCACTTGTATCTTTCTTATATAACTAATTTTTTATAAATTCTACTAACCTTAATTAACATGTAATCAGTTAATTTTCAAAAGAATTTAATAAAACAAAATAAAAAATGAAAAAAATTCAAAAAAAATTGAAAAATGGTCAAAAACCCACTGAAATGACCTCCGGATGGCCGAAAAACGACAGACATCACATCATTAATGGTGAGTTTTGCTCAAAAGCCTATTTCCAATTTCTCTACCAAATTTCAAATTAATCGAAGAAAGTTGGCGCTTTTTAGCAAAATCCTCTTGATATCAGAAATTTTTTATTCTGAAACTTCTGAACCTCAAAACTCACTCTCTCTTGCTCAAAATTTAATCAAAAAATTTCAACACATTAAATCAAGAGCAACAAATTTAATAATAAAACAGAATTTGATAACGAATATAAACGAAGTCAATTTCAAAGAACAGTAAAGGCAATTCAAGTAACCATGAAGACTATGCCTTAAGCATGTTCTCAATTTGAAAAAAAAAAGTACACAGTACCAACAATAAATCACTATGCTTTCAAGTTGAATAAGTCATATACATATGATGTTTTGAAAGAGTTCACATAAGCCATAAGCCATCAAAACTATAATGTAATGACTTATTCAAGCATAGAAAAAAAAAAGATTTTTACAATTAAATAACAAATAGTACTGTGACTTCTTTTACAAAACCAAATTAGGAAGTGATAGAGATAATGACAATCTGTCAATTTGTTATTTGTTATTTCTGATATGTATAATTAGTAGTATAGTTATAATAGGACACTCCTGTATATAATGTACAGATGGGTATCTTCAGAAATCAAATTGAAACTCAAATACTTTCATAAATCTACTAAAAGATTGTCATTATCTCTATCATGACAATCTGTCAATTTATTATTTGTTATTTCTGATACATTTGAGTTTCAATTTGATTTCTGAAGATACCCATCTGTACATTATATACAGGAGTGTCTTATTATAACTATACTTCTAATTATACATATCAGAAATAACAAATAACAAATTGACAGATTGTCATTGTCTCTATCAAGAAGAACCACATATGATTCTGCCAATAAATTCTTTTGCAAAAATAAAATTGTAAAGTGTTTATTTTACCAAACACCAATTGATATCTTAAAATAAAAACAATTCAGGGCAGTAAACATTTTTTCCTTTTTCTTTAATTTGAAAAAAAAAAAAAGATTCCATCATTAAAACGATTCTGATATAAAATCAATCTTTGTACCAGAAACCGTATATTCTCAAAAAATCACAGAGAACAAGTGTACAATATCAACAAATGATTTCATCATTAAGAACTCATATATAACATAAAGGATTTTAATCTCTTAATCATATACATGAAAATGAATTAATGAAAATCAATGGAAAAAATGTCGGTCACCTATTTTCATGCTTCTAGGGGCCTTTGATACCAGTTGATGGAAAATGATATATGCAGCAGAAACCACCCAAGAGTAGAAGCACAAAATACAGGCAAACCAACAAATAACAAAATACATGATTGAATCCTACTAACAAGAGTAGTAGCGCAGAATCGTTCACCCGTCTTCTCCTTTTGTTTCTTGTGTGTATAAGAAATGGAATGGAAAGAAGGTAGTGTTTTGCTATTATATGTGGATGACATTCTACTTATAGAAAACTGTGTGGGTATGCTAACTTCTATTAAAAACTGGTTGTCTAAGAATTTTGATATGAAGGATTTGGGAGAACCTGCTCATATTCTTGGGATCAAGCTTATGCGAGACCTATGGAAATATTATGAATATTATGATGTATTTACTATTCCTATGAGAATATTATGATGTACTCAACTTATATTCGTTATTAATGAATTGCCAAGTTTTCAAAAAGAAAAAGAAAAAGGAGACCCTTAGTCTAAATGGCTAAGGTGATCAGGTACCCATGAGTAAAGCTCATAGGTTCCATCCCCCTTCCCAACCTGGCCTGAGTGCAAAGATTGAAACATATCTCTTGTACATAGTATCGAATGGTAAAAATAAAAAACTATTGTTATTGTGCATGTTTAAATATATTAGAAAATTTAAACATACAAAAAAAAGAGAGAAATAGTTTGTGGTGGACCTAAGGGGCGAGCACCCTTCAACAAGGATCGGTTGCCTCTTGATGAACTTTGCATGCCATTGGGAAGAGAGGACAATCTCCTAGCTTAGTTGTAAGGATTTTTCATGTACTAGTTGGTTGTTTCATAGTTGAAAAATGTCTCTTTTTGGCTATATCATCATTGGATTTTTCAGAATGGGTACAAAATCGAGAACCAATTACTATGCTATAATATTTGGATTAGTTACATAGATTCTAAAAAGTTAAGAGTAGTTATAGGTGCTTATACTTTTGTCGAGGTATGTAAATATGTTGAAAAGTCAGCTTATATGTTTGTCAAATACGTATCCATATAAATGTATTTCAACGGAAGGGTAAAAGAGACAGTGCACTTTAGCTCTAAACCAAAGCTTTTGGTCCAAGATTGCCATAGTAGCATTTCAACAAAAGGGCAAAAGAGATAATGGCATCGTCTCTTTCCTATTACTTCACTTTGTTCGGAAGATATGATCTTATCTTACCTCATCGAGCCGAAAAGGAATGGGTGGTTCACATAACCATCTAGCCTGAAATGAAGTTTTTGATCAAAATTGCAATAGTATATAGTATAGTTAGTGTGATCATCAGATTGTCCATCTGCAAAAAGCAAAAGGGCAGCGATCATGGCAAAGGGAGTGCAACTTTTGTTGTTGAGGTACGATCTCCGTCTATTTAAGGCAATATTGTAACTGTATGTCATGCTTTTGTTTGCTAAATAAGTTAAAAATAATGTGTGTTTTAATGCAAATGTATCGTTATTTTGGTAGCAATATGTCCAACAGATTACTTGGGAAGCCGATGTTAATTGATAGTTTTTCTTTAGCATCAATGTTCCTCAATTGAAGTTTTCAAAATATGTTGGTGCGGTATATTAGAGCGAGAAACATAGCTTTTTTTTATCAGAGGAATGAGCACATGAGTACTGGGCTTGAAATGGCCAGAGGGAAAACTGGAAGTGTATCATCATGGCCGGGTAAGTTGATGGGCTAATTGCTTAAATAGCCTAAGCTTTGGAACTAATGAAGTATTAATTCAATCAATACGGGATACTTGTCCCTCACATCTCAACACTCCCCTTAAGTGTAAGGGAGATGGCTTCTTTTATTGAGAGCTCAGTTGTCACTTGGACTTTCAAATCCTGGGTTCGTGTTCTTTTTTAGTCTCAGGGCCTGGTCTCTTTCTTGTTTTTGCCTGGGCTTGTACTCTTCAATCTCAGAGGTTACAGGTTCTTCAATTTTTACCTTACACTTTTTTATTGACCGGGATTTTAGTTTAGCTTAACCATGAGCTCCTTTCTTCTTTTTTTCTTTAAGAATTTTTTCTTTTTTTTTTTTTTTACTTTGTTCTTGCCCCCCATTTGTCCCATTGTCTTAATTTATTAACCTTGGCTTCCAGGATATATTTATGGGTCATTAGAATTATCGCAATTTGAATGAGTTTGGGATGTTTGCTAATAAATCCAGTTACTAATACATTTAAAAAGTAGGTGTTTATACATTAGGCTTGTAAATAAATGAGCTAGGCAGACAACAAGTATATTTGACGAACAGCAAATTTTCTCTCAGTGGGGTGGCCACGGTTCCCGCGGGCGGTTCTGTTTTCAAAAAAACTGGAACCGGAACCGAACCGAAAAGTTTCGGTTCCAGTTCCGGTACGGTGACCAAACCAACGGTTCCGATCGGTTTTCCGGTGAATCGCATAATTTTAAATTTTAAAATTTGAATACCGATTTTAAAATATATATATATTTGAACATAAAAAATTAAAAGATACACCTAAAAAATTAAAAAATACTTCAATTAAATTTATTTTTTTTAAAGACTTGAACATAATTATTTTTTTAAAAAAATATTTTCAATTGAATTTATTTTTTGTTTACAAAAGTTTGAACATAATTTTAAATTTTGAAGACTGGTTTAAAAAAAATATATTTGAACATAAAAAATTAAAAGATACACCTAAAAAATTAAAAAATACTTCAATTAAATTTATTTTTTTAAAGACTTGAACATAATTAAGAGATTTCACAACAAAATTTTAAAAAAAAAAAAAAACTTGACAGTTTGGCTAAAACCGCCAGTTCGAAGCGGTTCTAACCGGCCGGATAACCGGCGGTTCCAGTCCGGTTCCAACCGGTTCTCTTGAACCGCCGGTTCCGGTTCTAGAAAATTTGGAACCAGAACCGAACAGGAATTTTCCGGTTTCGGTTTCGGTTCGGCCCGATTTCGGTTCTCACCGATTCCGGTTACGGTTCTGGACCGGTTCGAACCGACTGTTCCGGTTCCCGGAACCGTAATATGGCCATCTCTAACTGCATGGGCTTGGTTCCAAAATAATATTCAATTAAGACTAATATGAGAGAGGAGGTGACTTTAAAATTACTCAAATCAAAGATAATTGCTAATTTCAATTTGTGTGAATGGATTTTAGCGTACAATATTCCTAGCTATAGGTATTTTGAATTTTTTTCTAAAGAGTAATATTATAATTAAAAAAGAAAATTTTAAAATAATTTTGTTCAACCAATGAACATCTATATAAAATTGTTTCTATTGATTCTTCTAAAAAAAATTTTTGATATGATTGATATTGCAGTGGTTCTTAGAACTACAATATTTTAAATTACAAAGTTAAAATTTTAGAATTTAAAATTTAAAATTAAATTGCTGCTGAAATCTAAAGGAAAATTTTAGAACGTATATAGGATAATTGGATTTGCACATATGAGATTGGCACAACCATGGACAATCCGTAGACCTGCATGGCCTGGCCCGCGCGGCTTTGATCAAAACAGGCTTGGTAAAAAGAGCTCATTTTCAAAAATATCCTTAATTCTCTTGTTCAAATTCGAAAAGTATCACCAGCCGTCCGTGATATTTGATCCGTTTTTACAGTATTGTGAGCAGTTTATTTTTTAATGGTCAAAGGGAGGCGTTGAATTGCTGCATCTCCTGCTTTATCTATATATGGTAAGACTAAAGAGAAAGAGATCACAAACAACTTTATTTTTATCATTAATTCATATTTTTTATTTTTGTTTAATTTTAAGATTTTTTTTTAAAAATTTGATTTTATTTTTATTTTTTGATTTCGTCACTAACTATAAATGCGCAAAAATTGAAATAAATGTAAAAATATACAATAGCATTTTAAATTTATACTTCAATTTATTATTATCATTTATTTAGTTTAATCTTAACAATTTGAGAATACCATTGAATAAACACATGATATTTAATTATTCGTGTGACTCACTACGATGCACACTCAGGTTGTGCCTCTATGAGTACTTCCCCACCAGCACAATCAAACTCTGCTAGTGCCAAGGAGATTCGTATGCTGTGGACTCGGCTTGACGAGCAGGAGAGGTTGTTGTCAGAGCTTAGAGCGCATATGATGTAGATGTCTGAAAGACCTGCAACGTCTACTTTTGTACATCCTCCTTCATCGAATCCATCGACTCCATCAGCTGCAGTTGCACTAGATCCTACTTCTTGTGCATTGCCTACGCTTTCTCCATCACCTGTCATACATCCAACCAGCATTGCAGCACCTGCTTTTGACCCTACAACGGCTCCTATTGACACTGCAGTGCCTCCTACCGACACTACAACTCCTCGTACAGAGACATTTGGGTTACAGACTCGTAGATTTGATTATAGATTTTTTAAAGATTTTTTTACTGATAAATACTACATTTACATTTTTTATTTTTTGGCAAATTTTGGAATTAATATGAGATTCTAAACGTTGTGATTTGTGTGTGTATATATATGTGTTTCTAACAGGTGCTTCAAATGTATGGTTTTCTTGCCATTTTCCTAAAATTTACTTGCTGTAATTTCAAATTTTGTGACCGATAAACCAATGATCTCCAAAAATCAATTATTTTCTAAAACAGAATTTGCGATCGGCTGCATACCATTTTGCAACCGAATACCGATGGTATTAGTAACCAACATTTTTGCGATTGTCCTATGATAAATAACATAGAAACTCTTGCAAAAGATTTAGCAACCGATTATTTCATTTTTGTGATCACTTGTCTTGGTCGCAAATTTGCGACCGACTCTTTTTTCAGTTGCTAATATATTATTAACTAGGTTTTGAGCAACCGATTCATCTTGGTCGCAAATTGCTCATGGATGTGGATTAGTAACCGTTTCTATGCAAATTAGTGATAAATTTAGTGGCAGCTAATTTGCGTGTTTTTTAGGGTGTCAACGATATTTATTTAATATTATAACTCAATTCTATTTTAATATTTCCAATAAATAATGTAAAATTAAATTCATTGAATTTGAAAATTACAATAACATATCTCAATTTTAAACACTATATTACTTTCACCATAATTTTTAATATGAAAATTTCTAAAAGTCAATTGTTCCTTTATTCAAGTTCTCATCTACACCAAATATCTTTATTATTTTGTTATCACTCATTCAATTTGCATTAAAAAATTTCTAACTATATGTAGTTGACATACATATTATACTAAAAATAAGGACATATGATGCTCCTACGGCAATTTAAAAACGTTTACTTTTAATCATTTTTATTTCATATTCATTGTTGAAATATAATCGAAATTGCGAAACCAAATCTTAAGTAAAATTGAATTATTGAAAAGCCAGATATTATGCTTTAATATATCTTTCCAATACATAATTGAGAGCATTTCTTACTATAATTAGGATGATTATAATAATATTGGAATTTAAACAGTATTTACGTACAAATAATTACAAAACAGTAGTTTGTGCAAATTTGATTAAATGCGACGAGAGTATTATTTTTTGTTGTATTATGTTATATCAATTAGAAAAAGGGACTAAAAATAAATTTCCATATTATTTTAATAACAAAGCACTTAATTTAAATTTGAAATTATCTACAATTCTGCCATTCTGACGAGAAGCATTTAAACAGAGAAAATTACATCTTTAACTACTATTTTCAGTTGTATTATGTTTTGTTGACATTTAATTGACACTGACTGATAAGAAACTCTGCCATTGAGACTTGGACCATATGAACAGAGAAAGTTACATATTTAACCTTCAGTTCTTTGACATTCACAAGTTTACCTTACTTGGTAAATTTCTATTTTGTCCTCATATACTTTGCATTTGAAGTCCGCAAGTCTAAGTTGACAAAACGTGTGTCAATGGGGGTTGAAATTATCATTTAACCCCTTATTTTATAAGAGGAACCATGATTCGACTCCTGCACCAGTACGTTCCAAAAAGTTAAATAGTTAACCTAAATTTGTCTCATCACATTGATTAACGTTTTTTTTGAGGATCACTTTATCAATTTCATTTCTCCATTCATGCATGCAGAAACCCAACCGCATACGGGTCTTGCCCACTATATGTTTTGAATATTGCCCAATGCCCACCACTTTGATGGTGCTGGATAATATTCTTGTCGTGCTCATAAATATATGTATAAAAAAGAAAGGAACACGTATTTGTATGTATAATATTTCTGTCATCAAAAAGCCAAAATACTGACAAAATTTTCTCATGACCTAACATTGATCGATGCATGCATGGTTAGATCATCAAGCACCCAATTAAGTGGTTTCAAAAAGTCTTAGCTATTGTTTAATCACTAGTGCTGTGTGCATATCTGATACTTTTGATCCATCAACGTGCATGAAAATTAAAGATTTGATTGCTTTTCAATCTGATAATTATGAACCCACCTTTAGTTTTCCTTCTCTCAATCGCCAACCCTAATGTGGGTAATTTTAATATGCTAATCTATTAGGTTTACACATGCAATTAGCAAACTCTCTCAGTGGTTGCAGCTTTTTGAACAAAGACAATAAGCAAGCACTACGTCTATATATAGCCACAGCCGCCATACATCAGCCCCACTTGCATATAAAATTCTAACTTTAATCTTTTATATTGGCTATAAATACAACTTCAAACACTTGGGTGTTATAACTGTCTTTGGCATTTTAACCTTAATCACCTCATTAGCAATATATAAGATTTCTTTGTTTAGGAAGACATGAAGAGTTTAAGCTTGTACAAATGGTATTTGTTTGTTGCAATTTTAATTTTATATGTTGTTGGTGTGAGATCCCAACTTTCTTCTGATTTCTACTCGAAAACTTGCCCTAAACTTCTTCAAATAGTTCGAAAAGAAGTTCAAAATGCTATCAAGTTCGAAATGCGAATGGCAGCCTCTTTACTGCGACTTCATTTTCATGATTGCTTTGTCAATGTGAGTTAGTATTACATTTATGATTTTGACCTTTTATTGACCTAAGTCAAATATTTTAGCATTTACTACACTTATTTCAATATATATAGTTTCAAATCTAAGGGTTGACAAACCCGTTTTTACATAATGGTCGAGCTTATAGTACCTTCACTCATATTTTAACATCATTGCATTGAACATTCAAAAGAAACTATAGTCAGCAGTCAATGGTCCGCCTGAAAAGTTAAATTTTTATTAATTCTTCTTTTCCATCTAATAAATTTTTTTTATTTATCAAAAAAAAAAAAAAAAAAATTTTTGCCATTCAATGTTTATTATACATTTGTTTTATCGAACTACATTTAATGTTGTGTAACTCCAGTTTTTCATGTTGCTTGCCAGTTGGACTAATCTACAATTTAAATTATTGATATATATTACACATGTTTAAAAAATATTTTTCTGAATAATCACTGTTTACAAAAGAAATAGTATAGTAATCTTCTTTCTTTTGATTGTTTGTTGGTTTTAGGGTTGTGATGGATCTGTGCTGTTGGACGGAACTGATGGTGAGAAGTTTGCTGTGGCCAACAGAAACTCAGCTAGAGGGTTTGAAGTTGTGGACTCAATAAAAACTGCTGTCGAAAGTCAGTGCAGCGGCATCGTTTCTTGTGCGGACATACTCGCCATAGCTGCCCGAGATTCTGTCCTCCTGGTAATTAGTTCAATTTATATAAATTATGATCCAAAGAATTTTTTTTTTACTTAATTAAATTTGATGTAGAGTGGAGGGCCTTCATGGAAAGTTCTTCTTGGGAGAAGAGACGCGTTGATAGGAAACCAGGCACAAGCAAATATTTCACTGCCTTCTCCGTTTGAAGGATTGGATGCAATCATTGCCAAGTTTGATGCTGTTGGCCTCAACATCACCGATGTTGTCTCTTTATCAGGTATATATATGTTTTATTATAATTTATAATGATAAGTAATTTCTTATTTTATTTTTATAATGTAAATAAAATACACAATATGTTTTCCTTAAGAGAGATTCATATAATTATTTTTTTATTAATCTTAAGAAAAATGAATTTCAATAAAAAAATTAAAAATATTTTTCTAAAAAAAGTAATTAGAGACATTTAATTTGTTAGTGAATTGTAAATTTTAATTTGTTTCTTATATTTATGTTCTATTTTTTCAATTTTATTACTTATTTAGGTGCTTTTTTTATTTTGCTTGAATTGTTTGTCTCCTGTACTCCTATTTAAAACACAAAACTTGGTCTGGACTTTACTGTTTCAGTTTGAAAGATCAACTCGAATTTTGAAGGTGATAAGAATATTATTCTAGAATATATATATATACACTCATAACTAGACTGATAATGATAATATATATATATATATATATATATATATATATATATATATATATATATATATATATTATCATTATCAGTCTAGTTATGAGTGTATTGGGTCGGGGAAACCTATTGGCCTGGTGTATGATTCCTGAAAATGTTAAACTTTCCTGGTATTTTTAATTTAATAATTTTTTTTTTTTTGTTGCTGATAAAAAAAAACCTTTTTCTAACTAGTCAACAAATCTTTTTTTTTTTAAAGGTGAGGAATTCTATTTTTTTATTTATTTAGATTTTACGTATGTAAATAGCATAGCAACCATATTTTTTAATCTAGCTGATGTTCTGAAATACAAATATATATCAATATTATATTAAAAAGCTGATAAATTTTATTTTGTAACTGTAGGTGGCCATACAATTGGTCAAGCAAAATGCGCAACCTTCAGCAATAGATTATACAACTTCTCTGGACCTGGAGTTCCTGATGCTACGTTGGACACATCTATGTTATCTGATCTGCAAAACCTATGTCCAGTAAATGGTGATGGAAACAAGACCACAGCTCTTGACCGGAACTCCACTGATCTTTTCGACAACCATTATTTCCAGAATTTGGTAAACAATAAGGGACTCCTCGGTTCAGACCAAATTCTATTTTCAAGCGCTGAGGCTGTTTCAACAACCCTAAATCTTGTTCAAAGTTACAGCAGTAACACCAAGCTTTTCTTTGATGATTTTGCTAATTCTATGATCAAAATGGGCAATATTAGTCCACTCACTGGGTCTAATGGAGAGATCAGAAAGAATTGCAGAGTGGTTAACTCATAGATTGTTTTTTATTTTACCAAAATAAAGGTGGGTTTGATAATTAAAGAATAGTTGAAAGTTGTATACTTGTGAATTCTGAGTCATCAGGCACTAGGTCTCTTGTTTTTATAATCCAATACTGTTAGTGTTTATGTATTTGTAATTTGTAATTTATATTAATTTATGAGCATTAGACTCCGGTAAAAATCAATTGAATTTATATATATAAAAAAATATGTTTATAACAGTCTTCCACTTATAATTTTTGTTCACCCTAAATTGGATGAAACTGAAAATTAAATATTCAGTAATTCTTACAATTAGCTTCTAAAACTTATAATTAAAGAGACAGGGTGAATATTTAGGCTTCAAGGAGCCTTCAGTCGAAATTTAGTATGTGCACTTTAGATTTTGTGATGGGTTTAAGGTAAAGAAAAGATGAGAAACAAATAAGGGAAGAAAAATAGTAAGGATTGGAGAGATAATAACAACAATAGCTCGTTAAAATTGAGTTTATATATAGAATAATGTATGCTTTACAATAAGAATTAGGCATCGCATTCTAAGATGCTAAAATCATAAAGTTAATATAATATAAACAATCTTATATATCAATTAATATAGAATCCTCAAAATGTGACTTAGAGAATTTTTTTCGAAAAATCTTATAGAAAACTGCAAGAGTTTTCCTATATTACAATATTTTCAATCTCAAAATTTATTAATAGACTTCTTATGTCACCATTCATCACTATCCAACTTCACAATCTCAGTACTCAAACATCATCAATATAGTCTCATCAAAGGATCACTAAAGCATAAATATTCATATTCATTTCTAATTTTTAAAGTATTCTTAATATTTATATATGCCATAACATTTCTATCATAAATATAAAAACTATGATCCTAATGCTCATAATCCAAAATCTCATCGTATATAAAAATTCGTTTAATTTCATTTAATTAATCAAATTACCTTTCTCTAATTAATTAATTTACATTTTACAATCCTAATAGAATGATGAAAATATTTATATATTTATTTCTCACGTTCGAATTGGGTTTTCCAAGTGTGTTTTTTTCTTTAAATTTATTTATCAGTCATGTAGTCGTTCTTGTTTTTCTCACTTATGCTGTACTATGAACATGAACGGGATTTTGTTCCTTGCTGACACGAGAAATAAATTGAGGTAGTTATTATCGGTATAGGATCTTATGGGGTTAAATTTGTATCAGCTATAGGGTAAGCTGGCTTGGATATTCGCTCTTATTGGGTCAATGGAATGAATCATGATCTCGAATCTCTATCTAGTTTTGTCTTTTTTTATTCTATCTTAGCACCTTAACACACTGTCCCTTAATTTTTTGCTAGTAGGTTTTGGATTTCAGTGTACTTTCCTTCTCTTTTTCTGCTCCTTCTCTCTGGCTTAATTCGGCAGGTTTTGCTTGTTTTTAGGTAGTGTTGCTAAGAAACAATCTGTAACATTTGGTGTTTCGAGGATTAGGTGTGCTTCCTGGCCACTTTCCAACTAGAAAAATTATAAATTTCAGAATTGAATTAGGCATAAAATGTTTGGAGGAGAAACTTTTATTTAGAATATTTCCACAGTCCCCTTCGAAACTACAGGAGATAGGGAGTCCACAACTTCTTCCTTCTAAGTTGATCTTTTTGAGTTTGGTTGATCAACTTGTCTTACAGTGAACAAGGGTGTTTCATATTTTATTGTGGGTGTCTCAGTTACTTCTTCCTAAGATGTAATGGAGAAATGTTAACTTCACAGTTTTATCAAGAAAAATATGACCACATTGGATGCAACAAGAGCAGAACTTGCTTTGTTAGTTTTGTATCTGAATAATCTCTTAAGTTGCATTACAGCTCTTGCTATTAGTCAACGAACATTGAATATTCTCCTCAATTACTTGTTAGCGGCCTTTGTTGAAAACAGATAAAAAATATATAAAAAATTGGTTGTGCTCAATCCCACATCGGGGAGATTGAGTTTTGAGGGTGTTTGAATTGGCTATAAAAAGAAGCCAATGTTTAGGTTTCTAAACACACCAAAAACATTTGAATGTGTTTTATATTAGGGATTTAGAGCAAGTCTCTTGGAGTCCCTTGGAGTATAAAATATTTGGGGTGTTTTGAGGGTGTCGGGTAAAAAAATATTTTGTAATTATGGTTGTAACAATTTGCCGCATAGTGAATATTTTTTTTGGTTATCGTTTGGCAACGGCAGTGGTTTTTCTCCACTTGGGGAGTTTTCCACATTAAACTATCGTGTTCTCTTTAATTTCTCAGTCATTATTTTATCTTCTCATTTGTTCTTGCTTGAAGCCGATCCGAAGGGCGGGAAAATTAGCGATTTTCCCAACAAGTTGTATCAGAGCCTAATTGTTAGGCGGAGCTTTTAGTGTTAAAATAATTTCTTGTAATTTAAATTATAAGTATGCATTGTGATTGCAGCTTAGTCTGATCTTCCACATCAGAAATACTATTGTTAGAAATTATTTTATTTTAAAAGCAAGTGGAGTTTTGGAAGTCTTGAAGCGGGTGGAGCTTTGCTTTGGTGTGCTTCAGTACCGGTGGTGAAGGTCCTGACGATAATTATTGAAGTTATTCTGGTACGAAGTTCTGATAATATACCGTGCACGTAACTTTTGTCTAGAAGGTCAGATTTTAAGTGGGACCACTTGTGACCCCTCCGCCCAACTGGGATTTTACGTGGAATGGTAATATTGTCTAGGAGATCATTGTGATCTTTCCTGGGTATTGTCGAATCAGTTTACTTCACTAATTATTGGGTTCACTGTTATAAGCACAAGTAAGCATGTCGGCTATAAGATGTGAAATTGAGAAATTTGATGGGAGAATGAATTTTGCACTGTGGCAAGTGCAAGTCAAAGACGTGTTGATTCAGTCTGGACTGCATAAGGTTTTGAAGGGCAAACCAGTCAGCGGAAAGAATTCAGGAAAAGACAGTAGCAGTGGAGACTCAGAAAAATCCAAGATTAGCGATGAAGAATGGGAGCAGCTGGATATCAAAGCGGCAAGTCAAATTCGCATGTGTCTAGCAAAAAATGTTCTTGCTAATGTGCTTGGATTGTCCACGACAAAGGAGTTGTGGGAGAAACTGAAAGAATTGTACCAGGGAAAAAATATATCCAACAGGTTATATTTGAAGGAGCAATTTCATACGTTGAAAATGGCGGAAGGTAAAAAGCTGTCAGATCACCTGAGTGTTCTTAACGGCATCGTCTCTGAATTGGAAACTCTTGGAGTGCAAACCGAAGATGAAGATAAAGCTCTCCGACTCATCCTGTCACTTCCTTCGACATATGAGCACATGAAACATGTTCTGAAATATGGTAGTAAGGAAGTGGTGTATGCAGATGTGGTTAGTAAGCTCCTTACTGAGGAGAGAAGGCTGAATGAAATGAAAAATAACTCATATGAGGATTCAGCTTTATCTGTCGGTACCAGGAAAAAAATAAAAGCTCTGGAAAGAGGAAGGTTGTCTGCTGGGGTTGTGGTCAAACTGGATACGTGAGGAAGGATTGCCCGAACGGTGGAGCTGATTCGGCTAGAAGCTCTAACGTTGTTGCTGCCAATGTGATCTCCTGTGGCGAAGGAGATGATGTGTTCTCTCTGTAATTGAGAGATGTATGTCCTCATGGCATGATTGCTACCCGTTGAGATGCCATGGAAAAGGACGGATTATTGGTAGCTGGTCCACGGAAATGCGCAGGGCATTGGTTGACAGTTGATGCACAGTGTGTGGTGGAAAAAAAATATGTCGATGGCTAATGAACTCTCGGAAAAGTCAACAGGAGGGTTGCACCATAAACTATTAGCGGGATCCGACATGGCCGATGGAAAATTCTTGGAGTCGGTAAAGTGGTTCCAAGTGGCGATACTCTTTTATGGTGGAGTATGATAATTCTTGACGATAAGAATTATGATTGTCGGTAGCAGACAATGTTGTGTTTTTTTTTTTATTTTATTTTCAAGGAGGAGATTATTAGCCGCCTTTGTTGAAAACAAATAAAAAAAATATAAAAAATTGGTTGTGCTCAATCCCAAATCGGGGAGATTGAGTTTTGAGGGTTGTTTGAATTGGCTATAAAAGGAAGCCAATGTTTAGGTTTCTAAACACACCAAAAACACTTGAATGTGTTTTATATTAGGGATTTAGAGTAAGTCTCTTGGAGTCCCTTGGAGTATAAAATATTTAGGGTGTTGGGTAGAAAAATATTTTGTAATTGTGGTTGTAACAATTTGCCGCATAGTGAATATTTTTCTTGGTTATCGTTTGGCAACGGCTTGGTTTTTCTCCACTTGGGGAGTTTTTCACGTTAAACTATCGTGTTCTCTTTAATTTCTCAGTCATTATTTTATTTTCTCATTTGTTCCTACTTGAAGCCGATCCGAAGGGCGGGAAAATTAGCGATTTTTCCAACATTATTCTCTGTTTGTTGCCTGGTGAGAATGAGTGGAATGGATGGTTTTTGCGGTATTTGCTTTTGTCTCCTAAGCTGTGAAATGAATCTAAACATTCTTTATTTTACCCCTCTAATCTTTTTTTCATCAGCAAAATTAAATATATTATTAAGACAAGAAAAAATTGCAAATAGGAAAAACTCACGCTCCAGGGAGCTACACTCAAGCCATCAGACTTTCCCCTGTACATCCAAAAGATCTAACCTCGGTATGAGAAGTAAAAACCTACTGCAAAACCAAAACCACAAAGCAAATGTTCACAAAAAACTTATCAAAAATTGCAGCTACTTTTCATGAGAAGGGAAAAATAGATTTGTGAAGAAACGGACTAACCGCTATTTTTCTTCCTTTTTTTTTTTAAATTCACATGAGTGCACCAAAGAAAGAAAGAGAAACCAATCGCTAAAAGGAGTAGGAGAGAATGAAAATTTAGCTTTAATCATCTCGAAACTTTTAACTTTAATTCTATCCGGCAACTGATCATCTTTTAATCACGTTTGCTTAAAAATGAAAGTGTTTCTCTTCTACCAAATGGTCCATAAGACCAAGTAAAAGATGGACATCCATATTAAAGAATTTCCTTTTGAGATTAGACTTTCCCATTGTCAAGCTAAATCTGTTATTTTTTATGGAAGAGTCCCAGAAGCACCCCACCAATTGAGAATCAAATTTCAGATTTTGAACGACTTGGGGCAAGAAAGCAGGCAATAATCAGTGTCTTCTAGTTGAAAATCAGACAACGGACAATGACAATCATCTATGGAAGAAATGATTTTACCCATCTAATCTGGTATTATATTAATTTTTGCTTTATATTTGTTTTCTAGCATGGTTTGTGCCACTTAATCTTTTTGAATTGCAGTTTGTCAATGATCTGCATGCTCTTATTAGTCCAGTCCCTCAAGGAACAGAAATTATCTGCATGCTCTTATAATGAAAATATTTACATTTTACAATCTGTTATTCATTTTCGAATCCTCATTGATTTGGCGTAATATATCAAAATACTTCAAACTTTTTACGTTTTCACTACTTCACCCTAGTTTGACTTTTTTATCAATTTTACGCCAATTTTGACATTTTGTAGTAATAGAACCCTCAATTATAATCAAGGATGAAATTGCAAATAAAAAGTATTGCTCTCCTTTTTGAAAAAATTTAATAAAATAAAGTTTTAAATGTTTTTTTTCATATCAAATTATATTTACATATACTGGGTAGCACATTTACAGTTAGAAATATAATATCTGACACGTGTAATTAAAACAATTAAGAAGATATTTATTTTTATTAAATGAATAATAATTTCATTATATTATCAATCAAAAAAATTACAACAATTATGATTTTTCATCCTCAAAATATAGATAATACAAAACAAAATATGTAATAAAAAAAATATTCCATTAAGTTAAAATTTTTGTGCAATGCTTGGGTATATTTCGATATGTAACAGAAATTTATGTTATTATATTATTAGTTAGCACATTCATTTCAAAATTAAAAATTTAATGTGCAAAATTACTTGTTTAGACTAATGAAATTTTTCAAATTTTTATTTTTAAACTTTTACAGTCAAATGAGGATTTTTAAAAATGATAAAAATACTTTTTTATTTGCAATTTCATATTTAATTGCAATTGAGATGCTATTGCTACAAAAAGTCGAAATTAAGGTAAAATTGTCAAAAATATTAAAATAGAGTGAAATTGCAAAAACTTCAAAAATTCAGAGTATTCTAATATATAATAAGCCATTAATTTTTCAAATACTTATATTTTTGGGAAATTTTTAATTGAAAATGAGTAAATAAGCTAACCTTAAACTTTGGTTTAGTGTATCCTTCAACTTTGGATATTCTTAAGCCTAATATTTCATCTTTACATTATTTTAATTTTTTTATATTATTTTTTAAATTAATTACTAGCAAACTAGCAAATTATTAGAAAGTCGAATATAAGATCAACAAGCTTTTGCATTTAATTTTATATTATTTGTTAACTTTGTCGGAAGTAGCTTTTTTTTTTCTTTTTTTTTTTTTTAAAAAAAAAAGTCATTGCATAATCAAATTACTTTTAATAGGCATTCTTTATTAAATATGAACCAACGAGTAAAATGAGTCAAGCTCAATAATATTAGTTATAGTTTGAGCCGAGTTTAATTACAATGGCTAAAAGATTGCTCGAGCTCGAGACGTCTCAAATAATACCTCTATATATATATATATATATATATATATATATATATATATATATATATATATATATATATATATATATGAAAACTGAAAAAAAGAGAAGATTTAAAGCTATTTTCTCTATGTAGTATTGTATTTATGTAATTTAAGGAATTTTAAGAAATTTTCTTTTATTTCTTCACAATTTGATTGGATAGACACAAATAATGTGGTGTTTAAAAATTAATATTTTAATTTGTAATTATCACTTATAATTATTAATTATCAAACTAATAATTATTAAAAAAAAATCCTGAACAAAATACAAACCAACCACAACACAAAATTTCACCCTGGAAACACAGCTTCACACTGCCGCAAGTCTCTTTTTCACAGATCATCTGTGTCTTCAAAGTTCTCATTTTTTTTAGGTAATTTGTTAGATCAGTTGTGTTAAAGAACCTTATTCCAATTTCGAAGCACTTCCTCTTGAGCGACATCTGATAAAAAGACAGAAAATCATGTTGTCATACGCTTACTGTTTCAAATACATCATCATCATCGGTGATACCGGTAATCTCTCTCTCCTTCTTCTTCTTCTCCATGGATTGATCCATGTTCTCTTTAATCTTATTGTTGTTTGCTTGAATTTCTAGGAGTTGGAAAATCATGTCTTCTGCTTCAGTTCACGGACAAGAGGTTCCAGCCGGTTCACGATCTCACCATAGGCATTGAATTTGGGGTTCGGATGATCACCATTGACAACAAACCTATTAAATTAATATTAAAAGAAATTAAAAGAAATATATGGAATATTAAATTTTTAAAAATTAGATAATTATTAGTTATGTTCTTTGGTGTTGGTATCTTTAACATAGCCCATAACGAGTTAAATATTATATTTTTATATTAAGTCGAAATACAATTTTATACAAATTTTATTTTTTATTTTAAAAAATCAAAATAAAATCTTTTTTTTTTTTTTTAGTGTTAGACAGATATTGAAACAGATTGAAGTAATAAAAATGAATCTTTTAACCACTTGAATATACGTTTAAGTACCTAAATGTCGATCAAAATCTAATTCAGATAGATCATTATTCATGGTGATTGAATGTCTGAGGGAGGAGTCCAGAAAGGGTGTGGGACAGGAGAATAATACGCATTGATCCTACTGGTCATCCTTAGGGTTTTAACGTGGGAGGAGGGCTTGACTGCGATTTGTATGAACCATTTTGACGATTTTAATTTTCTTTAAATAATTTAATTTGAAAAATTAAATTAATATTAATAAAAATAAAAGCTATATACAGGATATTCTAGAAGCATGCTGTTTGATGGAATTCAAACAGTTTTTGGTACACCAATTAATTAGAAATCCTTCTGAATGCGGAAAGGTGATTTTTTTTTCTTGTCTTATACATGTTTTGAATTTTCTGGGATTTGAATACTCATTAAGCATATGTTACAATCATAGATCGTAAAGGGTTGTTGTGAAATCATGTTACATTCTTGAGCATCGTTTTCTTGGAGTGACTGCTAGCATGTCAAATTTACACTCTCTTTATTAGTGCATAGCAAGCTCAAGATTTCTACAGTTGCACTAGATGTTATGAGCATAAATAGATATGCACAAACTCAACTGTCCCTTGAGACAAAGCAAGCCCTTCCCTTGAGGCATGAGGTAATGGTGCAAATTGTTCATTTTACTATTTTATAATGGTGTAAATTGATCATTTTGCCATTTTCTAGCTGTGATAGTTCCCACATACTGTTCTGTCAAATTTTCTCCTCTCTCTCTCTCTCTCTCTCTTTTTTTTTTTTCAAGAATCATTTCAAGCCGTAACTCGTGAGCTTCAACACATCTATGGGAAGGTGTTATGGCGGTGCCCACTCAAGTGGGACCCACACACATTTGAAAAGAAAAGTCAACAAAGGGAGGAGGAAATAAAGAAGTCAGGCAGCAGCCGTGAAAAGTGCAAATTGGAAGTGGTAGCCAATTTGCATTCGTATTGTACAGCTCGTTCAATACGCGTTTCCTTCTCCTATAAATAGGAGAAGGTTTTCCCTCAACAAAAATGTAGATCAATAAATGAGAGAGCAATTATAAGAGAGAAAAATAGAGAGATTATCCAAGAAGAAAAATTGAGTCTAATTTTTCAGATATTCTTGGATAGAGAGTCGTGAGTATATGTAAACACTTTATTTATTTTTCTCCTATAAAAAATCTGTGACAGTCCGAAGACGTAGGTAAGATTAGCCGAACTCCATTATCAAATCGTGTGTGTTATTATTTTTGCTCCCTCATAAATCTGACTTATCGGGGATTTTGCGTAATTTTTCCCCAACAACTGGTATCAGAGCTGAGGCAAGTGGTACCTAAAGCCCAACAAGGGTATCAGAGCTGATGCCCGACAACTGTTATCAGAACCGAAGGTTTCGGTAGGTCCAGCCGGTCAAATAGCGGTACCGGATCTGTGGATATACTTTGAAAATAAATATACCATGACGACGAAAAAATTACGATGAGTCTATTTGTGCTATCCGCTCGGAAAGTCATTATAGAATCGACTTAGTGATGAATAGTAAAATAGCAACTCAAAGTTGGTAGTGAACAGTACTATTGGCGTTACTGTTGCTGAGCCCGTTTCAACTAAGCCCAGCACTATTTCACGCATAGTACTATTCACGTGTACAGTTACTATTTACGTATACTATTATTATTTACGTATACTATTCACGTATACTAACAATCAAGGCAGAGTCAAACTCGAGTGGAAGCAATGGCCGCAGATGAAGGAAAGTCGAAAATTGAAAAATTCGACGGAGCAGATTTTGGCTTTTGGAAAATGCAGATAGAGGATTATCTGTATCAAAAAGTCTTTTTAAACCTCTCTTTGGAACGAAGCCAGAGGATATGAAGGAAGAAGATTGGAATCTTCTAGACAAACAAGCACTTGGGGTTATTCGTTTAACCCTCTCCCGCAATGTTGCCTTCAACATAGCAAAAGAAAAGACCACGGCAGGTCTTATGGCGGCTCTTTCCAGTATGTACGAAAAGCCATCGGCCGCAAACAAAGTTCATTTGATGTGGCGGTTATTCAATCTACGAATGACGGAAAGCGCATCGGTGGCCCAACATCTCAATGAACTCAATATAGTGACAACCCAATTGAGTTCAGTTGGAATTGAATTCGATGAAGAGATACGAGCATTGATACTTTTGTCTTCCCTACCACAAAGTTGGAATGCTACTATCACAGCTGTGAGTAGCTCGTTCGGAAGCAATAAGTTAAAATTTGACGATGTTCGTGATCTGGTTCTTAGTGAAGAGATCTAACGGAGAGAGTCAAGTGAACCTTCAACTTCTTCAGTCTTGCATACAGAATCGAGAGGAAGAAATTCAACCAGAGGTGGATGACAAACATAACACAGTTGCCAGCAACTCAGAGCAGGGTGGGCCAGTGTTTGCCGAGGTGAATGATATCTCAAAAAGTCCAGATGCCAGCAACTCAGAGTAGAGTGGGCCAGTGTTTGCAGAGGTGAATGATATCTCAGAAAGTCCAGTTGCCAGCGACTCAAAGTAGAGTGGGCCAGTGTTTGCAAAGGTGGACGATATCTCAGAAAGTCCAATGGCTAGCGATTCAGAGCAGAGTGGGTCAGTGTTTGCAGAGGTGGACAAGAGACATAACACAGTTGCCAGCGACTCAGAGTAGAGTGGGCTAGTGTTTGCAGAGGTGGACGATAGACATAACACAGTGGCCAGCGACTCAGAGCAGTGTGGGCCAGTGTTTGCAGAGGTGGACGATATCTCAAAGTCCAGTGGCCAGTTACTCAGAACAGAGTGGGCCAGTGTTTGCTGAGGTGGACGATATCTCAGAAATACACATGGAGCAGTCAGAGGGTTTCGTAGAAAAAGAGGATTGTGTTTGCAAACTGAAGAAGAGCTTGTACGGCTTGAAGCAGGCACTGAGACAGTGGTACAAGAAGTTTGAGTCTGTTATGGGGGAGCATGGCTACAGAAAGACTACTTCAGATCACTGTGTTTTTATAAAGAAATTCTCTGATGATGACTACATTGTTTTGCTCTATGTGGTTGATATGTTGATTGTTGGTCCAAATTATTAGCTTGAAGAAACAACTAAGTAAGTCTTTTGCTATGAAAGACTTGGGACTAGCCAAGAAATTATGGTTGTCACACGAGAAGTACATTGAGAAAGTACTTCAAAGGTTTAGAATGGAGAACGCAAAAACGGTTAGTTGTCCTCTTACTAATCACTTTAAATTAAGTTCTAAACAGTGCCCTTCTACGGATGGAGAGAAGGAAGAAATGGAAAAGATTCCATATGCTTCAGAAGTTGGAAGCTTGATGTATGCCATGGTTTTACACGGCCAGATATTGCTCACTCAGTTGGAGTAGTGAGTCGTTTCTTTCAAATCCTGGAAAGGAACATTAGACTGTAGTGAAATGGATTTTCAGGATATCCAATCACATTTGCAAGGGAGCCGTGTCGTGGCAGTCAAGATTACTGAAGCGTGCAAGTGAGTTGCTGTGGATGAAGAAATTCTTGATTGAACTCGGAATTCATTAAGAATGATATCAGATATTTTGTGACAGTCAAAGCGCAATTCACCTTGGAAAGAATACCTCCTTCCATTGAAAATCAAAACACATTGGTGTTAGATATCACTGGATCAGTGATGTGTTGGAGATGAAGCTGTTACAGCTTGAGAAGATTCATACAGAAGAAAATGGATCAGTCATGTTGACGAAGATTCTTTCAAAGGAGAAGTTCAAATATTATCGGTTAGCTGCAGGGATGATGATGGCTAATGTCCCCATTTGAGTGTGCAGGGGGCGACTTGTTATGGCGGTGCCCACTCAAGTGGAACCCACACACATTTGAAAAGAAAAGTCAACAAAGGGAGGAGGAAATAAAAAAGTTAGGCGGCAGCCGTGAAATGTGCAAATTGGAAGTGGTAGCCAATTTGCATTGGTATTGTACAGCTCGTTCAATAAGCGTTTCCTTGTCCTATAAATAGGATAAGGTTTTTTCTCAATAAAACATAGCAAAAATGTAGATCAGTAAATGAGAGAGCAATTGTGAGAGAGCAATTGTAAGAGAGAAAAATAGAGAGATTATCCAAGAAGAAAAATTAAGTCTAATTTTTCAGGTATTCTTGGATAGAGGGTCGTGAATATATGTAAATACTTTATTTATTTTTCTCCTATAAAAGATCTGTGGCAGTCCGGAGACGTAGGCAAGATTGGTCGAACTCCGTTATCAAATTTTGTGTGTTATTATTTTTGCTCCCTTATAAATCTGACTTATCTGGGATTTTGCGTAATTTTTCACCAACAGAAGGAAGAACTAATTTGTGAAAGTTAATTCAATTTCTTTTCTTCTTCTTTTTCTTATTTTCGTGGTTACCTAGCTTTTAATGCTTTTATCTTAACCCTTTTTATACCCAAATCTGATTTTGATTAGGTTTTAATATGATGTGCTAATCCAAAGGTAATTCAACTTTTTCTTCTTCTTCTTTCACTTTCCTTTGCAAGTGTAACTTCACAGACTAATCCTGTTGGCATTTGAGAATGTGCATCCCTATAATTTACTTTGGCAAAAGCAAAATAAAATGGTAGGCAATCTTTTGTAAGTGAACTTTTACTTAAAGCACCATGTACATCAGTAATTTTAAAGTTCGTATACTTTCTATCGTAGTAATTGTGGTCCTAAAAACTTTTTGTACAACAATCAAATGGTTAATTGTCACTTCCATTATCAATTTGTGGTAAAAAGTACTACCTCTGAGGAGGAGGGCAGAGCATTTATGCAAATGTGTGTTTCTTTCTGCTCTTTTTTTCAATTTAGTCTGTAAATTTCTTCCATCATTTCGTACTCTTGATTTCTAATATGCAGCCTAAGTGAATTATGCACTTCTAAAAATGTTCAGAATTGACTATATTGGCTATTCCCCGTATATAAATCGTTTACCGAAACTCCGCCACCATAGATTAGGCCCTAAAGACAGGTTTTAATTCTTTCCACTGATGGGCTTTATCAGTACCTAACAAAAGAAGAAGTTGTCCATGAAGTTGAGCTTTCATCTCCTTACAACCTGAAGGCAATCCAGCACAGCATCCGATTGAGGAGGTGTTATTCCGAGCAGCCAAGAAAGCTGGTATTACTTAAATATCAATAAGAAAGCTTGCCTTTTGTTTTTTCTATTTAAGATATAAAATATCGAGAAAAAAATATTGTATTGATCTCGATATAATAATGCATTTCAGGTATGGACATTCATGGATTGCTCGAAATACCGCAGGGTGATCGAAGAATATGGAGATCGTGTGTATAAGTAGAGAAAGACCACAGATAGAAAAAATATGGACACTGCAAGGAGGGGAAAAAATCAGGCATTTCCTTTTTGCCATTTTGTATTTGTTGGAATATGTGGGTAATCCCACATCGAATAAATACAACTAAATGAAATGGCATATAATGTGAAGGGTGAACCAACCAAAATGGCTTAGGCCATTTTGTGCTAAAGGTAAGCCCAACTCATTATAAGCCCAATATTAAATAAATAATTGAATTGGATTTGATTAATTGCTCCTAGGGCCCAGATTCTCAACAGTATTCGTTGTGCAATGTAGTGTTTTAGTTTTGGTGTATATTTTATATGTAAATTTTTATAACATTCACTTATGCAAATGTTGACTATTGAATTTATTATAAGTATCATAATTTGATATATTTGAAGCTTCTATAAAATCGTGAAGTAATCATATCTAATGTTTATAGTTATTAGAACTCATTTAATTTAAAATGTTGCGGAGTAAAATCAATTTAATTTAGAAAATGTTATGTAGTTAAATTAATTTAATTTAGAACTTTTCTATATGTTTAACCCTTCAAATATGCCCGATAAAATTGAACATTGTTAATGAAAAAATATTATTAAAATATTTAATAATTTAATTGATTTATTTATTTATTTATTGTACTCTAAAAACAAATCAAATCAATGACATTATATAAATAAGGAAATTATTAACTACTTCATAAAAATATTGATTATATAAATGGTGTTAGATTTTTGAGCTTTTATCTAAAAATAATTTTAATTATTATTATTAATTTTTAGTGAATTTATAAGTCAAAAAAAAAATTATTTAAATAACATATTATAAAGACCGCCGCGAAGTGCGGACTACGACTAGTATATATATAAAACCAGAGCAAGTTAAGCCTTTGAAATTGCCGAGTATGAGAAGGATTAACCTTTGAAATTTCCAAGTATGAGAAGACAATAATTATTTAGCATGGTTATAAGAAAATAAGGTGTAATGACAATAATTGTAAGAAGATAAATTGTTTTATATTTTTAGATAATATTTTTATCATATGATAATATCTATTAGTTATATTCCATCAAGATAATATATTAAATTAAATTAAAATTTAATTAAAATATAAATAACCCAAGTCATGAAATAAGAAATACTTAATTTATATCAAGAGCCAGGTTGCACGGACACAGGACATGAGATACGAAATATACGTAATATATGATAATAAATAAATAATCATTTATAACAAATAAAAATCATAAAATATAAAATATAAAAATTTTTTATTTTAATATAATTAGTTTAAATTAAAATTAAATTAAAATACATATAACCCAAACTATAAAATAAAAAATATTTAATTTCTTATTTTAATGATTACCTATGTATAGGATAGTCTTATATACCAAAAGCTAGATTGTACAGACACGGGACACGAAATACGGGAAAGTACGAGATATGTTAATAAATAAACAATTATTTATAATAAATATAAATATAAAATATAAAATACTTAATTTCTTATTTCAATATAATTAATTAAATTCTCAAAATTATTATCACTTTTGAAAAATTTATATCTCTCTATATAATATATAAAAGCAAGGTAGTTTGCTTTACATGGAAGCCAAATGTAAGTAGTACAATTTGCTACTTGGTATTATTTTGGATTATAAAATGATAGATGTAAGAATTCACACAATTTAGCACAATTGTAAGAATTTAAAAAGATCAGTTGTTAATTTTATATTTTCAGTTAATCCTTATATCAAGATAATATCTATAAAAAAAATTATCTCTAGCATTTAATTTAATATATTAATATAAATTTATTTATTCTTACAAAACAATTAATAAGTAATCAACATGCTTAAAAAGAGTGTAAATAACAATATATTACTATTAAATAAACAATATATAAGCAATTTAAAAAATATAAATCGAAACGTACGGGATACAATAATTTTTAAAGAAGTAGGACATCCACATGCTTAGGATACATTATACTAAATAAGTAATACATTAATATTTCAAATAAATAAACAACAATTTATAATAAATTATAAACATCAAATAAAAAAAATAATTTTTTATTTCATTGACACAAAAAATATTTAAAAATACTTCATTTTTATTGGTAATAAAAAAAACTTGGTTGATTAGCTTGGTTTATAGAGTAGTCTCATATACCAGGAGCTAGTTGTACAAAAACGGGACACGAGATACGAAACGTATGAGATAGCATAATTTTTAAAAAATATAGGACATTCACTTGCTTAAAACAGACTAAAGTAAATAAGTAATACATTAATATTTCAAATAAATAAACAATCATTCATAATAAATATAAAATAAAAAAAATAATGAATTTCGTATTTTAATGACACAAAAGCAAATTAAAAAAAAAAACACTTCATTTTTATTAGTAATGAAAAAAATCTTAGTTGATTAGCTCGGTATATGGAGTAATCTCATATAGCAGGAGTTAGGTTGTACAATCAATAATTTTTAAAAAAGTAGAAAATCCATACGCGTAGGACACATTACACTAAATAAGTATAATACATTAATATTTCAAATAAATAAAAAATCATTTATAAAAAATCATAAACATAAAATAAAAAATGCTTAATTTCTTACTTCAATATAATTAGTTAAATTGTCAAAATTATTATCACTATTGAAAAATGCAATAATAGTGTGCGTGCATTTTTTATGCAAGTCATACTAGAAGTGTCAGAATGAATCACTACATGCGAACATGATTCACTTAACACGCGAAATAAATGAGTTAGGGTTGAGGTTAAACGAGTTCATGTATAAATGCGTTGTGTTGCGAGTTGACACACGGATTAGGCGAGTGACCCGTTTATTTAAGAGTAATTTTAGTTTTAGATATAAATACTCCAATTAAAACCTATTTAAATTTTATTGTTGTTTTATTTTTTATTTTAATTATAAATCTTGAAGAATTTATGCATTTTACGTGTGAAAATTTATTTTTAAATATGATTGAAATTAAATAGGTTAAAATTTAAAAATATTATAAACAGATTAAGTGAGTTGTATATAGGTCAATACATTCACTTAATCTATTTATGATATTAAGCGGGTTACACGAGTTGTATATGGGTCAACACGATTCACTTAACCTGTTTATGATATATTAAACAGGTTAAATGTGTCGTGTTTGTATCAACAGTTTAATTTTCATATTGTGTTTATATCGAAGTAATAAAAAGTTATCTCATTCTTAAATATTATTCTTCATATCACACGGGTTCTAATGCTAATTATATATAAATCGAATCAAGTTAAAATAGTGGCATATTCAGCTCCGCTCGACCAGTTTTTGCTCCTAACTCAAGCCAATCTTCAAAATATATTATTGTACTTAAAGTTCGGAGCGTACTATTATTGTTAAAAAAGTTGAAGTGGGTTGTGGTTGCTTCTATAAAGTATAATTATTATTCTCAAAATAAAAAAAAGAGGCCAAAGGTATAATTATTATTCTATAAAGTATATCGTTTATCACGTTAGCTGTCTGGAATCCCGTATTATCGGTGGAACTATTATGATCCTAAATTTATACATACTACATGCCTCGTTTTTAAATAAAATTTACATTAATCTGACACCATACTCTTTTATATATATATATATATATATATATATATATATATATATATATATAGTACTAGGAAAAAAGTATTTAAATTTGGATCTATTGTCAGATTGTACGTACATTTAGAGAGAGTGTTATATTATGTAAAGTGTTGATTCCACTCATTTTTTTTAAAAATGTTTATAAAATAGATTAAATTGGTAAAAAAATTTTATATATATATATATATATATATATATATATATTAAGTGAAAAATTTTAAAGTTTTTTTAATCTAATTGACTCCACTAAAAATCAAATTAAATAAAATAACACTATTAAAAAATATTTCTAACTCTACTACTGCATATACTTATCACTATGCTACACTATGCTACGGTGAAATACAACTTTTGACAAAAGCACGTAGAAGTGAATATGCAATTTAGGGAACGACATTAGAAACATGTTGGTCTGTTATCTAACCAAATTTCACGTGGACAAAAGATGTTCAGATCTATCATGAATTGAATGTCAGTCAGTAAAGCTTCCATCCCAACTAACACTCTGACCCTGATTAGCCATACATAAATGTATATATATGCAACGAGATGTTATATAAATGGAACTATATTTTTATAGAATTTCCGAGGAGATGTTTGTCCATTGGAATCATATGGCCCTATATGGACCTACATTAGGGCTAAGGGTGGCAAAGTGCCCCTAAAATTTGAAAAAAAAATTTTTTTTTTTTGAGTAAAAGAAAAATATAATTAGATCTTTAAATTATTTCTAAATTGACATTTAAATACTTTTACATTTAAGAAATAATTATAATGTCCTTAACTTATAATTTATTCCACTATCAGGTACTTTCGTTTAAAAAATTAATTATTTCCATTCAAAAAACATATTCTGTTCAAAAAGTGCATTTGACTAACAACAAAGAGAGCACATTTTAAACGGAAAAACTCGATTATGAGATAAAAATATAAGTTAAGAATATTATAGTTATTTCCCAAATGAAAAAGCATTTAAGTGTCAATTTGAATATAACTTAAAATTCAGTTATATTTTTTTCCTTTGAGTAATTACTCCTAAAAAAAAGCTATAATCCTTATTATTTTTTTATAATTTTTTCGGTTTTATAATCTTCATAGCCGACTAACACTTGGTCTAATAATTACTAGTTTCTCATAATACGTTATGATTTAGGGAGTTTAAGAAATTAATTTGAGATTATATTAATTAACTTAATTACATATTGTATTCAACTTAAGTATAGTATTTATAAATAAATTAATTAATTTTGCAAAAAACATGAATTTTTACTTGTATCTAATTATACTAATATTTTTGTTATTATAGTTATAGTACGATAGTTTGAAAGAAAATCAACTATTGCAAAATCATTATCATTATCAGTCAATCAAACTATTTAGACTGTCAACTAATATAATCTAAACAAGTTATAGTTGAAGAATTTGAGTTTGGTATGAAAAAAGCATTTCTTTTGATGTAAGACGAGTAACCAAACATAATAAGCTATTGTTCACCTAATGCTAGAGATCAGGTATGTCGAGCTTACTTACTAAAATATCCACGAGTTGTCAATGATTGTTTGGTTATTTATATTGAAAGAGATGTATTTGCAAGTATGGACAATAAAGTTATATGAATAGATTTCAGTGAATAAAACATAAGAAAGGATTATTATAATTTAATTATAATAATTTATTCTCTTTTATAAGGATTCTCATCACTTATATTTTTTATATTATTTTTGTAAATTATATATTTTAATTGAATCCCCTCAATAAATTTTCTATTACGTCACTGCATATGGCAAATGGAAAAGTCATCTGAAAATGCAAGATTTCACTGGCTAATCGATATCTAAACATTATAATTCTAGAACTATTAAAATTTTTAAATTCACAGAGGCTAAATCATTAAAAAAAGCTTGAAATTTTTGACGTTTTGGGCAAATTTAACCAATACTTTTCATTTTGTCAATTACTATTTCAGACTTATTTTTCCTTGTTAATTATGATCTCTGTCCATAGCCAATTAGTTTGTTACTTATTTAGCTGTTGGTTGGCCCTACAACACATTAACTCACATCCACGTGACCATTCTTCTTTGTTTGTTCATCTTTGCTTTTAGAATTTCTAAGTTGGAAGATTGTGTTGTTGAGACAATTCCTTCCCTTTTCACCCCAAGCTTGAAAGGATTTGGTATGATTGTAAAATTAATGGGCTCTTGATGGACCTTTAGCGAGTAATTCCTACCATCAGCTACTCTAAGATCCACCAAGTAGCTTTCTTGGCTCCCGAAAATGCATCACTCGATCGCACCCAATTAGACTCTAAATAGATAACATAATTGACAATGAAAAATAAATATAAGGTATTGATTGACAAAACTAAAAATATTGGTCAATTTAAAAAAAAAAAACTCAAAAGTTCAGATTTCTAATTTTTTTTATGATTAAGCCATTTACAAATATAGATTTTAATTTTCTAAATACACGAGAAAAGTAAAAATTAAGGGTATTATTATAATTTATATTTTTTTATAAATTCATTAAACACAATCATCATATAATTCCTAAGAAAAATTACTTATAACCAGATATAAAAATTCAGAGTTTGTGGAATTTTTTTTTTTTTGAAATCTATTTTCCTAGAAAATTGATCTTTTATATGGCTTGGAATATTAATTTCAAAAACCAAACATGGCTAAAAAATTTAATTTGATTGAAACTGAGTATCTCCAAATTCATTGTTTCATAACTTCAGGAATTGATTTGAAGTAAATGAATTTTTATTTAATATACGAATTAATTTTTAGATTTCTTTAAACAAAAACCTAGTGTTATTTCTGTATTTTTATTCATAATCTACGTTTTCTTTTATTTTTTTGAGAAATATAAGATACGTATTTTTTGAAAGGAAAATTACTACTACGTCCTCGTATATCGAAACACAACTAATCCATTCCTGGATTTTTTAGAAATGCTTTTTGAAAGAAAAATTACTATTACGTCCTCATATATTGAAATACAACTAATCTATTCCTGCTTTTTTAGAAATGCTTTTTGAAGTCCCTATATTTCAGTCCATTAAACTAATATGTCCATCTAATTTTATAGTCTTTTCCATGAATTCAACTCAAAAAATGATGGTCAAAGGAGATAGATTAAAATTTTATTTCCAATATAGCTGAGGATGCTATTTTTTTGCTAAAAGAAAAATTAAACGAGCTTGGTTGATTTTATTAAAAAATTAATTTTCGTTATTAGACTCATTCATTAATCCTCGGAAAAGGGCTCTTACTACGGTAAGAGCCTTGTTTTTTTATTTTCTTTTTGAGTCACCGCCCTCTTTAGAGAAAATTCTCGAATTAATCGATTCTTTGAAATTAACTAACTCAGTTCTAAACTAGAGACTAGATAAGGGAGTTAGGTACAGTTTTGTGAAGGTGTTAGGCATTTGAACTGGCCGGTTTAAATCAGCCTCCTAGTTTTCCATTAATTCACAATGATTAATAATGAGATTAACTTGAATTGAGATGTAAAACTAATTTTGATGCAATTTTGGAAAACGTGTCAAACATGCATATTATCAATCATATAAAGCATAAAATTAAACCATCCAAATAAAGAGGGAAATGAGAAAAGATTTACAACCCATCATCTAATTGTTCATTCTACCATTTTATCCCTTTAAAATTTTCCAACCAAACTAATTTATCACAAGCAAGCAAAAATAGGACCCATTAAAGTCCTTTACATTAAGTTCATAAGAATAAAGCATTAACTCAAACATAAGGAACAACAAACACATAAATGAATAAGCATCCACAAGAACACAAATCATACATTCATTCAATAATGATGGAAATGATGAATAAAATGTTAGGTTGTTTTAATACTAAAGTTAAATGGGTTAGATCCACATAAACTGAAGACCATTAAAGTAGAGAGCATAATTGATAAGTATAAATTTTATAGTGTTTTTAATATAGTTTTTATTAGAATTTTAGTAAGTTTTTACTTCTTTAATTTAATTTTAAATCACTTTTAGTATAATTGTGTTTAAAAGCTTCCTTGTTCTTTAATCCGCTTGATCTAAGAAAAAATTGCAGAAATTTGGCGCAGAAAAGAACTTTAGAATGCAAGGCACTCAGCTTCTAGCACGCCCAGCCCGTGCTGGAAGGCACGCCCGTGCTAGAAGCCAAGTGAACCATGAGGAGAGAAGCCAGCACGCCTAAAGCGCGCCCCGAAGCACGCGCGAATCGCGCAAACGAGAGGCAGAGAGTTAGACCGCGCAACTCGCGAGCGCAAGCCTCACATGCGCGAGCGCGACCAACACTCGCGAGCGCGAATCTACACTACGCGAGCGCGAGTCTCACATGAGATGCCGCAGCGCTTCAATAGCCAGACTTCCAGACTACAGCACGCCCAGCCTGTGCCATGAAGCACGCCCGTGCTGTCCAGGCGGAACCAGTATGAATTTAAAACGCACATCAAGCCTTTCTCACATGGGCCGACTTCAAGGAGTTTCCTAAACACACTAAACAAGACCTGGACCTATTCTTGAAGAAAAAGGAGTCCTAATCAAGAAGAAATCAAGAGCCTAAACAGTTATGATCTCCTATAAAGGATTTTGTACTAAATAAGGATTTTATTTCCTAAAAGGAGTCAGACTTGCCTTCAGGACCTCTATATAAAGAAAGGAACTTCTCATAGCAAGAGAGATCGTTTTCTTTGTACACTTCTTTACATAGTTCTCTCTTCTCAAAGATTTCAAGCTTCAAATAATTGTGCTAAGATTCAAGGAAGCCATCAACATAGTTGTGATACAGTTTTTATTCTAAACTTTTCATCTTGTTTCTTTCTTTATTATTGTCTTTAAATATGATGAATGATTCAAGTGTGATTGAGTTTAATTTAATTACTATGTCTAGCTAAACTTTTATACTAGGGATTTGATGTAATTTAATTCGATTCCAGCTTATAATATTAGATTTATTTTTCTTTGTTCTTGTTATAACTTATTATTGTGCTTAAGGCTTTCAGGCAGAAAAATTCCCCTGGATTGAATTATTTCAATAACATCATTCGGGAGAAGGGTTATTGATATGAATAAGGTAATAATTTACTTGAGAATAATAACTTGATGTGGAAACTATATGGTTTGACTCAAGGGGGGGCTTTCATAAGTTAATAAAGTATTAAGTTGTGAATTCATAAAACAACCATAAAACCTAATGATCTGATTCATGTTTAATTTCACTATTAATATAGGTGATTAAATTGGATTAGAATAGCTAACAATAAATCGGGAGAGCTTGTTAGTAACCTTAGGGTTGTTTTCTCCTACTTGAACAATTAAACTTGATTAATGAACTAATAGAACAAGCTGGATAGAATTAAATGAATTCAAATTCCCTAGTAGCTTAATCCCCTGATTTCTTTTCACCTAAATTTTATGTTTGATCTCTTTTACTTTGAATTTTATTTACTTTACAGCGAACTCCTTTTATCATCGTCTAAATAATAATAGGTTAACATAATTTTGGTAATTGATAAACAATCCCTGTGGATACGATACTTTCTTACTCTATACTACTTGTTGCGATTTCGTACACTTGCGAAAAACGCTGTCAAGTTTTTGGCGCCGTTGCCGGGGATTGGCGTATCAATATCAATACGAATTACCCTGTTATTAATTTAGACACTCTTTCGTTTTTATTTAATTTTCTTTTAAGTGCTGTTCCAGGTGTTTTATGCAAAGAAGATCAAGGACGACTGAACCTCTAGTCTTTGACCCAGAAATTGAAAGAACCTTTCGTAGGCACAACGCTGCAAGAAAAGCAAGAGAAATAAAACTCGATCAACAAGCAGTCATGGCCAACGAAAACGAAAACAGAAACGAAAACGTAGTTGGACCACCACTTCAACATCCGATCCGTACCTTAAGGGATTATACAACACCTAATCTGAATGGGACAACCTTAAGTATTACAAGACCTAAGGTAGAAGCTAATAACTTTGAGATTAAACCTGCAATTATCCAAATGCTCTCTACCTCGATCCAATATGGAGGTTTGCCTAGTGAAGATCCTAATGCTCACATCACCAATTTTTTGGAAATTTGTGACACATTTAAACAAAATGGTGTTTCTGAAGATGCAATCAAATTAAGACTTTTTCCATTCACTCTTAGGGATAAAGCTAGAGCATGGTTACAATCATGTCCCGCTGGAAGTTTTACCACATGGGATGAATTAGCTCAAAAATTTCTAGCTAAATTCTTTCCATCCTCAAAAACCACCAAGTTGCGCAATGAGATAATGACATTTGCTCATCATGATCAAGAGAGCTTGTATGAAGCTTGGGAAAGATTCAAGGACTTGCTAAGAAAGTGTCCGCATCACAGTTTGCCCAAGTGGTTACAGGTACAAACTTTCTATAATGCTCTATCTCCTAATATTAAAATCACTTTAGATGCACCTGCAGGTGGATCCTTTGAAAAGAAAGGTATTGATGAAGCATATGAGTTGATAGAGGAGATGGCAAGCAACAGCCACTACCAAAACAATACCGAAAGGAGAAAAACCGCAGGAGTCTATGAAATAGACGCCATTACAGCACTCAATGCCAAGGTAGATAACATGGTAAGGAAATTGGACATGTTAACCACTAATCCTGTGAATTCGATTATGCAAGTGTGTGATAGGTGCAATGGACAACATGGAATTGGGGAATGCATCATGGACTCCTTAAATCCGCAGACTTTGGAGCAAGTGAACTATGTGATGAATCAAGGAAGAAAGAATTACCCTTATTCAAATTCATATGATAACAGGTTAAGGAATCATCCTAACCTATCTTATGGTAATCCTAACAATGCCTTGATTACACCCCCAGGATTCCACCCTCCAGAAAAGAAATCTCATGATGACCTCCTCACTGCCCTCTCCAAATCACACATGGAATTCATGAATGAAACCAGGGAGAACCATAAAATCCAGCAAGCTGCAATCAGGAATTTGGAGATTCAGTTAGGGCAGTTCGCAAACATGATGGCATCTCGACCTCAAGGTACGTTACCTAGCAATACTGAAAAGAATCCAAAAGAACAAGTGCAGGCTATCACTTTGAGAAGTGGCAAACAATTAGATGAACCACTAAAGAAAGAAAAGGAAGTAAAAGAACAACCAAGGGTGCCTATCATTGATTTAGAGGAGAAAGAAAAGGTAAAACCTTATGTTCCCCCTGTCCCCTTTCCACAAAGATTAAAGAAAGCACAAGATGACAAGAGCTTCCTCAAGTTTCTGGATGTGTTTAAGAAGCTCCAAATCAATATTCCTTTTGCTGAAGCTCTTGCTCAAATGCCTAGTTATGCTAAATTCTTAAAAGATATCCTAAGCAAGAAACGAAAAATTGATGATCAAGGAACGGTAATGTTAACCGAGGAGTGCAGTGCAATTATCCAAAACAAACTGCCTCCAAAGTTAAAAGATCCAGGAAGTTTTTCTATCCCTTGTAACATTGGTAATCTTGACTTTGAAAAGGCTTTGACAGATTTAGGTGCTAGTATTAATCTTATGTCTTATGAAGTTTTTAAGATGCTAGGTATGGGAGAGCTCAAACCAACAAGGATGTCTTTGCAATTAGCAGATCGTTCAATTAAATATCCTAGAGGGATTGTAGAAGACGTGCTTGTAAAGGTAGGTACATTCATCTTTCCTGTTGATTTTGTCATTCTTGATATTGATGAAGACAGGGAAGGATCTCTAATCCTTGGAAGACCCTTTCTTGCAACTGCAAGAGCATTAATTGATGTTTATGAGGGTAAGTTGACTCTAAGAGTTGGACAGGAAGAGATTGTGTTTGATGTACTTAAATCTTGTAAACTCCCTATGGATCTTGGAGACTGTTTTAGAATTGACGTAGTAGATGAATGTGTGGAGACCACTTTGCATGTTGAAAATAATGTTAATGAATCAAGCATCTTGAATGAAAAAGAAAAGGAATCACCTAAGCATGAACTGAAACAACTTCCACCTCATTTAAAACATGCATTCTTAGGTGAGGACCACTCTTTTCCTGTTATTATTTCTTCTCACTTAACGCTTGATCAAGAGGAAAGGTTGTTGCAGGTTCTATGTAGGCACAAGAAAGCATTAGGGTGGTCTATTTCGGATTTACAAGGAATAAGCCCAAGTGTGTGTATGCATAAAATCTTGATGGAAGAAGACTACAAACCTTCAATCGAACATCAAAGGCGATTGAACCCGAACATGAAAGAGGTAGTCAAGGCTGAAATTATTAAACTCTTAGATGCCGGCATCATTTATCCAATTTCAGACAGTAATTGGGTGAGTCCTGTCCAAGTTGTTCCAAAGAAGGGAGGTATGACTGTTATTTCTAATGAAAACAATGAATTAATCCCCACAAGAACAGTCACAGGTTGGCGTGTGTGTATAGATTATAGAAAATTAAATAAAGCAACACGCAAAGATCACTTTCCCCTTCCCTTTATTGATCAAATGCTTGAAAGACTTGCAGGATATCCTTTTTATTGTTTCTTAGATGGCTATTCAGGGTACTTCCAAATACCTATAGCCCCTGAAGACCAAGAGAAAACTACATTCACTTGTCCTTATGGCACTTTTGCCTATAGGAGAATGCCTTTTGGGCTATGCAATGCCCCTGCAACCTTTCAAAGGTGCATGATGTCCATCTTTTCTGATATGGTGGAAAAATTTATTGAAATATTCATGGATGATTTTTCTGTATTTGGTTCTTCCTTCGATGCATGCCTTCATAATTTATCTTTAGTGATTCAACGATGTGAAGATACTAACCTTGTGTTAAATTGGGAAAAATGTCACTTCATGGTTAGTGAAGGTATTGTCCTAGGGCATAAAATCTCTCAAAAGGGGATTGAAGTAGACAAGGCAAAAATTGAGGTAATTGAAAAACTACCTCCCCCTAACACAGTGAAGGGCATAAGAAGTTTTCTTGGGCATGCAGGATTTTACAGGAGATTCATAAGGGATTTCTCAAAAATCACTAAACCTCTTTGCAATCTACTAGTTAAAGATGTTCCTTTTGAATTTGACAAAGATTGTTTAGATGCTTTTAACAGGTTAAAGAAGGAGTTAATCTCAGCCCCGATCATCACCACACCAGATTGGACTTTACCCTTTGAACTCATGTGTGATGCTAGTGATCATGCTGTAGGAGCTGTTCTTGGACAAAGAAAAGACAAGAAGTTGCATGTTATCTATTATGCAAGTTGCACATTGAATGATGCACAATTAAATTATGCAACTACGGAAAAAGAACTGCTAGCTATTGTTTTTGCTTTTGACAAATTCAGGGCATATCTAATTGGAGCTAAAACAATAGTCTACACAGATCACTCCGCCATCAAATACTTGCTGGAAAAGAAAGATGCAAAGCCAAGACTCATTCGTTGGGTTACTTCTATTGCAAGAGTTTGACCTAGAAATTCGCGACAAAAAGGGGACCGAGAACCTCGTTGCTGACCATCTTTCCAGGCTTGAATTGGGGGAAGAAGACACAAGCGAGCTACAAATCAATGAAAGCTTTCCTCATGAGCAACTTCTTCTAGTAGCAAATGCTCAAACCCCCTGGTACGCTGACATAGTTAATTATCTTGTTTGCAAAATTCCTCCTCCCAATTTTTCTTACCAACAAAGAAAAAAATTTTTTCATGATATCAAATTTTACTATTGGGAGGAGCCATTTTTGTTCAAGTATTGTAGTGATAAGCTCTTCAGGAGATGTATACCGGAAACTGAAATAGAAAGTGTCCTTAAATTCTGCCATTCAATGGAATGTGGAGGCCACTTTGGAACAAACAAGACAGCTGCGCGTATACTAGAAAGTGGTTTGTATTGGCCTAATCTTTTTAAAGATGCTTATAATTATGTTCGTCTTTGTGATCGTTGTCAAAGGTTAGGTAACATTTCGAAGAGACATGAAATGCCCCTGAACAACATCCTTGAAGTCGAAATCTTCGATGTATGGGGTCTGGACTTTATGGGACCTTTTCCACCATCATATTCAAATCAATACATTCTAGTGGCGGTGGATTATGTGTCAAAGTGGGCAGAAGCTGTTGCTCTTCCAAATAACGATGCCAAAAGTGTGATGAGCTTCATCAAGAAAAACATTTTTACAAGGCATGGAACTCCCAGGGCGATAATCACGGACGGAGGTAAGCATTTTTGTAATCGATATTTAGACTCCCTTCTTGCAAAATATGGTGTCACTCATCGTGTAGGTACTCCATATCATCCTCAAACCAGTGGACAAGTAGAGGTCACTAACAGAGAACTCAAAAAGATCCTCGAAACCACTGTTGGACAATCAAGAAAGGATTGGTCCAAAAAGCTAGACGACTGTAACACCCACCGGCCAATCCCGAAGAACCAGACGGCGGATGCCACAATCGGTGCCGGAGCACCGTCTTATGTCACTTATTAAAGCTAGATCACAAATTAGAAGTGGTTAAATTTTCATAAGGAGGCAAGTAATTAACATTTTGTTTTGTTTTTTTTTTTTTTTTACAAAAATAATATTTGAGGAAATTCCTACGAAAATTTCGCAAGAGTTTCCCCTAAAAATTAACTTGCCACACAAAGAAAATATACACACTTCCAATTTTCTCCAAACCCCCAAAACTCCAATTCAACACAACATACTACAAGCACTTCTAAATATCCATCAACATACGCATAAAATTCAAAACACATTCTTTTCAAGGAATCTATAATCATCATACACCAAAAATATGATAAGATGTTATTTCCTTAAATAATCATAACTCTTAATACATTATAAACTTATTATGTCCAACCTTCACAACACAATATTTATATACATGCCAAAAATCACCATTTACAAAATATCCTACCCAAAATGTGATATCTACTCTGATGCTCGTCCTCTGGTCTTGAAGAACACCCTCCGCTCCTAACCTGCGCGTGATAAAAATCAACGCGCTGAGTGGAAGACTCAGTGGTGCTAAATAACTAACAATTTAATTAACAATAATAGCCAAGGCAAAACTTAAATTACTCAACTATATAAATACTGAAATCGCATGCATTTAATTCAAATACAAAAATAAATACAAATATGTCTTCATTCTTTTATAGCAACAATAAAATTTTATTTTTCGTTAAGGCCCGTACTCATGCAGAATGAACATAAGCAGATTTGATCGTGGCCTATATTAGCGCCACCCCCATCACATACTCGTGGCCTATGAAAGCACCACCGTGGCCTATGAAAGCACCACCCCCATCACACAATCGGGGCCTATGAAAGCACCACCGTGGCCTATGAAAGCACCACCCCATCACACAAATAAGCGCGTCCGCCTATTTAGAAGGGCTGATAACCCTAGCATATGATCATAGCTTCACAATAAGAAAATCCATCTCATCATACCACGTTTCAATCATGCATAGTAGAGCCCAAATCAAAATCATTCTTTCACAAAAGCAATAATTATAAATCAAAACCTCTTCATTTCTTAATACTCATTACTCAAAACATTATAGATATATATAAACTTAAGATAGTATAAAAGTACATAAATCAAGAACTTTTCAGAATTTTCATAATCTTGACCTTTGCTGGGTTTTTAACACATAATTTGAGTTATGGGTCTCCAAATTGAATGAAATCAGATTCATTAGAAAGATAAGACAAAATAATACAAATGTTCAGAAGGGACCACAGCCCAGATCAAAGAGTAAGATAGCAAACAAAAGCTCAGAACACAGATCAACAGATCAGACCTGATTCAGCAGAACCAAGTCCAATGTTTCTTGAATTCCTACTTCACAAAACACTCAAATGAAACCAATCCAGAACGAGAGAAGTCTCAAGACACAGGGAAACAACTTTTATGAAGAACTCAGAACCTAATATTGTCATTATAGTGGTCAAAATGGGCACTCAATTTAGTAATGCATGTGGCCCGACACAACAGAGTCAGTTTGGGTGTTTCAGCCATAAGTTGAGCTATGTATCTCCAATTTGGACAAAAGAGGATGGGTTGGAAAGATACGAAGTAAATCTATAACGTTTATGAAGAACATAAGACATTATTTGGCCATTTGAGTGGTCAAAATGGACAATCATTTCGGATAGACAGGTAAGACAGCATAACAGAACCAGTTTTGGTATTTCAATCATAAGTTGAGCTACAAGTATTGGAATTAGACATAAGAATATGTTCTGGAAAGCTGAGAAATAGAGATACAACTTTCATGAAGAAGTCAGAAACAAATGGGAAGTGTAAAGGGGTCAAAAATGAGTTCCAATCCCACGGCAGAACACATCTCACATTAAAATCAGCAATTTCAACAAAACATACAAAGTTCCCAAAATATATTCAAAACCCTAACCATGTAAAAACAACTTAAACAAGTGAAATTATGATTGCACTAACCTTATTAACAAGCTTGAATAAGCTTGGAAAGCCTTACTCCTTGGCTTTCTCTTTACCCTTTGAGGATGGTTCTCCAACCTCTTCAAAGCATGAAAAATCAACATTACAAGCAAAACTTGACAAAAGAAATAGTTGGAGCATGATTTAATGCATCAATAACATGTCTAAACCATGAATTCTACTTAACAATTCACAAAACTCAAAAACCACAACTTACTTGCTTCAATGGTAACTTCACTTCTCTTTGCTTTTAATCACCAAACTCAACTTCTACTTCTTAATTCTTAAGAATAAAGTACTAATCTATGGTTTAATTAGGTAGTTTGGTGGTAAATTTGGAGGTAAGAAAATGAAGAAATGAAAGAAAGAGGAAGAAGATGGAGATGGCGTGGATAAGGAGAAGAGAAGAAAGAAATAAGTGTTGTGGTGTTTACTTTAAGTGCCAAAGTCAAATTTGACTTCCAAATTTCATATCAATTGTGTGGCTAAGATCAAGTCCTAAGTAATCTCATCCAATGGCTCTAAATATTCCTCAAATACTCCTCTTCTACTTATTATTTAACTCCACCAATTAATTAAATTAACTCCACTAAAATAATTCCTCATTTATTTCTTAATAGACCACACTAGAAATATTATGCATGTAATACATAAACTCTCCAAAAATATTCATTAAATATTTTCTACCCACCTAAATCATGCAAACATGCTCCAAAAATAGTAAATAAAATATTAACTATGCATAGTAATTTTTTCGGACTAAAATAATACCAAGTCCCGGACCGATGGTACTATTCACAGACCGGTAAATCACTATTGCCGACACTAAAAGAAAAATCAGTCTGTTACAGTTCTCCCCCCCTTAAAAGAAATTCGTCCTCGAATTTACCTGGTGTAAATAACTGAGGATGCTGTTGTCTCATAATATCTTCACTTTCCCATGTAGCTTCCTCGGTCTTATGGTTTCTCCAAAGGACCTTTACCAAAGGTATTCTCTTATTCCTTAGTTCCTTGATTTCCCTCGCAAGTATCCTCACTGGTTCTTCCTCATAGGTCAAATCTGGCTCTATGGTAACAGATTCAACTGGTATCACATGCGATGGGTCGGACCGATATCTCCTCAACATAGACACGTGGAAAACATTATGGATCCTATCCAGGTCTGGTGGTAAAGCTAGTCTATAGGCTAATGGACCCACACGCTCAATGATCTCATATGGACCAATGAACCTAGGACTAAGCTTACCCTTTCTTCCAAATCTCAATATTTTTTTCCATGGAGATACCTTAAGGAAAACCTTATCACCCACTGCATACTCTATATCCCTCCTCTTCAAGTCTGCATAGGACTTCTGACGATCTGAAGCTGCTTTCAATCTATCTCTGATAATTCTGACCTTATCCTCTGTGTCTCGAATCAAATCTGGACCTATAATCTTGCCCTCACTCAATTCGGACCAACATAGTGGAGTCCTACATCTCCTGCCATATAGTGCTTCAAAAGGGGCCATCTGAATACTCGATTGATAACTATTATTGTAGGCAAATTCTAAAAGTCGAATGTACTTCTCCCAACTGCCCTCAAACTCAATAGCACAAGCTCTTAACATATCCTCCAAAATCTGAATAACCCGCTCTGACTGACCATCAGTCTGAGGATGAAAAGCTGTGCTGAAATTCAGCTTAGTACCCAGGGCCTCATGTAGCTTCTTCCAAAATCTAGAAGTAAATCTCGGATCTCTATCTGAAATGATGGAAGAAGGAACCCCATGTAATCTCACTATCTCATCTATATAAAGCTCTGCATACTGCTCCATGGTGAAGTCAGTCCTAACAGGAAGAAAGTGTGCCGACTTAGTTAGCCTGTCAACTACTACCCATACAGCATCTTTCTTTTTAGGAGTTAAAGGCAATCCAGTCACAAAATCCATAGTAACCTTATCCCATTTCCACTCTGGAATAGAAGTAGGGTGTAACAAACCAGAAGGAAACTGATGCTCTGCTTTCACTTGCTGGCACGTCAAGCACCTCGACACATAATCTGTGATATCCCTCTTCATCGCCGGCCACCAATAGTGTGATTTCAAATCATGATACATCTTATTACTGCCAGGATGCATAGCATAGGGACTACTATGCGCTTCCTTTAAGATACTCTTTCTCAACTCTGAAATTTTAGGCACACAAATCCGATCCCCAAAGTACAAGCAGTCCTCTCTAATCTCAAATCCCTTTTTCTTACCCTCTCTGACTAGACCTTTCCACAAGGCAATAGTCTCATCACCCTGCTGTGCATCTCTAATCTGCTGCAGTAGGCTAGGTTTCACCATAAGCTCTGCTATAAGAGCACCATCTCTAGTCACAGATAAGCGTGCATTCATAGCACGAAGAGCAACTAATGCCTTTCTACTGAGTGCATCTGCCACTACATTAGCTCTACCCGGGTGGTAATCAATAGTGAACTCATAGTCCTTAAGTAGCTCTAACCATCTGCGCTGCCTCAGGTTAAGCTCTCTCTGCGTAAGCAAATACTTAAGGCTCTTATGATCCGTATACAAGTGGCATTTCTCACCATACAAGTAATGTCTCCAAATCTTCAAGGCAAACACAATAGCTGCTAACTCCAAATCATGGGTAGGATAGTTCTTCTCATGTGGCTTCAGATGTCAGGAAGCATAAGCAATCACCTTGCCCTCCTGCATAAGCACACAACCTAGACCATTATGCGAAGCATCACTATAAACATCATATGGTCTGCCTGGAGCTGGCTGTGTCAAAACTGGAGCCTCAGTAAGCATCGCCTTAAGCTTCTCAAAGCTACTCAAGCATCTATCAGTCCACTCAAAACGGACATCCTTACGAAGAAGTCTAGTCAAAGGGGCTGCGATAAGAGAAAACCCCTTGACAAACCTCCTGTAATATCCAGCCAAACCTAAGAAACTGCGAATCTCTGTGACATTAGTAGGTGGCTTCCAATCAAGCATTGCCTCAATCTTCTTCGGGTCCACCCGAATACCCTCTGCAGAAACAACATGCCCTAAGAAAGCAATCTCAGTCAACCAAAATTCACACTTACTGAGCTTGGCATACAACTGTCGATCTCTCAAAGTCTGCAGAACTGTTCGTAGGTGATGATCATGATCCTCTCTAGTCGGAGAGTACACCAAAATATCATCAATAAAAACCACCACGAACTGATCCAAATAAGGATGGAAGATCCGGTTCATCAGGTCCATAAACACTGCTGGGGCATTAGTCAACCCAAATGGCATCACTAAAAACTCATAGTGACCGTAGCGTGTCCTGAAAGCAGTCTTAGGTACATCTGATCCCTTCACCCTTAGCTGATGATAACCTGATCTCAGATCTATCTTCGAGAATACACTAGCTCCTCTCAACTGATCAAACAAATCATCTATCCGAGGCAATGGATACCGATTCTTCACAGTAGCTTTGTTAAGTTGTCTGTAATCAATACACAATCTAAGTGAGCCATCCTTCTTCTTTACGAACAATACTGGAGCACCCCATGGAGATACACTAGGACGAATAAAACCCTTATCAAGCAACTCCTGAATCTGTATCTTTAACTCTTTCAATTCAGCAGGCGCCATCCGATACGGAGCAATGGATATCGGCGCAGTACCAGGCATAACCTCAATACCAAACTCAACCTCTCTCTCAGGAGGTAAACCAGGCAACTCCTCTGGAAACACATCCGGAAAATCACATACTGTGGGTATATCATGGACACTAGGAGACTCTGACTCTGGAGCAAGTACACAGGCTAAGTAGGCCTCACAACCATGCTGTATCATTCTCCTAGCAGTACTGGCTGAAATAACATTAGAGAGGTAATCCATCCTCTCCCCCACAACTACAATCTCCTCTTCAGGCGGAGTCTGAAGCATAATCCTCTTACGTCTACAATCAACAATGACCCCATGTCTAGACAACCAATCCATACCCAATATCACATCATACTCCTGAAAAGGCAACTCTATCAAATCACCCGGAAATACATACCCATGAATGACTACAGGGCAATCTCTATACACCCGATCAACTGCTACACTCTGACCCAAAGGGCTAGTAACCTCAACGCTGTGCTCTAATGTCTCAGCATGCATACTACCCAGTCTACCCACATGTGTGCATATGTATGAATGCGTGGAGCCCGGATCAATCAAAGCAAGTACAAAAGTGTCAAAGATAAAGAAGGTACCTGCAATGACGTCCGCCGCATCCCGCTGCTCCCTGGTCCTGATGGCATAAGCTCTCGCCTGTGCTCTAGCCTCTGGTCTCTCCACAGTCTTAGAAACTAGTCTCTCACTCCTAGTCCCATATCCCTCACTACGGCCTCTACCTCTGCCTCTCTGAACATAGGGAGCTGGCCTCCCAACCTGCTGAGCTGGACGAGTCACAGTCATAGGACAATCCCTAATTATATGCTCAGTGGATCCACATCTATAGCAAGCTCGCGTAGCTGCCCAACACACCCCAACATGCCTCCTGCCACACTGACTGCAAATCGGTAGACCTGGCCATGTAGCACCTCCACCACTAGCAACAGATGAAGCCGGAGGAGCTGGTCTCGTAAATATACCCCGACCAACTGTCTGGCCCGGTCGGACCCCCATCTGCGGTCCGCCTCTAAATCTCTTGCTACTAGACTGGACCCCTGAAGTCTGTCTAGACGTAGCACTCTGAAATCTCTTATACTGACTACTCTGTTGGATCCTCTGACCTCTGGCCTGTCTCTCATTCCGAATAAGCTCAAGCTCTGTAGCAGCCTTCACCAAACCAGCTAATGTAGTGTGGGGCTGGGATGTCAAGTGCATCCTATACTCATCCAGTAACCCCTTCCGAAACCGCTTACACCGATCTGCCTCAGTAGGGACCAATGTAGAAGCATACCGACTCAACCGCAGAAACTCCCGCTCATACTCGGAGACAGTCATCCGTCCCTGCCTAAGCTCAAGGAACTCTGCTATCCTCTGATCTGTGTATAACTCCCCTACATATTTCTCCCGAAAAGCAGAGAGAAAGAAATCCCAAGTAACATCCTCGGCTCTCGCTATCTTAACCATAGACTCCCACCATAGGTAAGCCTCTTCCTTTAGTAAGGAAACAGCACAAATCAATCTATCTGCAGGAGTACACTGCATCTGGTCCAAAACCCTCTCTGTAGCTTGGAGCCAAAATTCTGCTGCAGAAGGATCATCATCTCTCCGACCCATAAAATCCTCAACACGATACTTCCTCAGTCTCTCTACCGGGGTATGAACTGGAACAGGGGCTGGTGCGACTGGAGCCTGGGGAACAGCTCCTGCAGCCTGCCTCAATGCAGCTACCATCTGCTGTACCAAATCACCCTGATTAGGCCCCGCAGGACCCGCAGTAGCCTGCCCTACAGCCGAGGCGCGCTCTGCATTAGAACCCAAAATGCCACCAGCAACACCACCGGTTGGCCTACCGCCCTCTAACATAGCACCCTCTGGAGGGGCATAACTGTCCACCTCCTCATCCGGCAGGCGCTGAGACATCACTAAATACCTACAAAGACCAGCGGATTCGCATCAGAGAGAAATTCCCAAAACAGACTAATGGCATGTATTTAACTTAAATCACTTATATCATTACTCCAAAGCGGATAAACTCTCATACCAAATCATATATCCTAGAATCGTCTAAACCTATGCTCTGATACCACAAAATGTAACACCCACCGGCCAATCCCGAAGAACCAGACGGCGGATGCCACAATCGGTGCCGGAGCACCGTCTTATGTCACTTATTAAAGCTAGATCACAAATTAGAAGTGGTTAAATTTTCATAAGGAGGTAAGTAATTAACATTTTGTTTTGTTTTTTTTTTTTTTTACAAAAATAATATTTGAGGAAATTCCTACGAAAATTTCGCAAGAGTTTCCCCTAAAAATTAACTTGCCACACAAAGAAAATATACACACTTCCAATTTTCTCCAAACCCCCAAAACTCCAATTCAACACAACATACTACAAGCACTTCTAAATATCCATCAACATACGCATAAAATTCAAAACACATTCTTTTCAAGGAATCTATAATCATCATACACCAAAAATATGATAAGATGTTATTTCCTTAAATAATCATAACTCTTAATACATTATAAACTTATTATGTCCAACCTTCACAACACAATATTTATATACATGCCAAAAATCACCATTTACAAAATATCCTACCCAAAATGTGATATCTACTCTGATGCTCGTCCTCTGGTCTTGAAGAACACCCTCCGCTCCTAACCTGCGCGTGATAAAAATCAACGCGCTGAGTGGAAGACTCAGTGGTGCTAAATAACCAATAATTTAATTAACAATAATAGCCAAGGCAAAACTTAAATTACTCAACTATATAAATACTGAAATCGCATGCATTTAATTCAAATACAAAAATAAATACAAATATGTCTTCATTCTTTTATAGCAACAATAAAATTTTATTTTTCGTTAAGGCTCGTACTCATGCAGAATGAACATAAGCAGATTTGATCGTGGCCTATATTAGCGCCACCCCCATCACATACTCGTGGCCTATGAAAGCACCACCGTGGCCTATGAAAGCACCACCCCCATCACACAATCGGGGCCTATGAAAGCACCACCGTGGCCTATGAAAGCACCACCCCATCACACAAATAAGCGCGTCCGCCTATTTAGAAGGGCTGATAACCCTAGCATATGATCATAGCTTCACAATAAGAAAATCCATCTCATCATACCACGTTTCAATCATGCATAGTAGAGCCCAAATCAAAATCATTCTTTCACAAAAGCAATAATTATAAATCAAAACCTCTTCATTTCTTAATACTCATTACTCAAAACATTATAGATATATATAAACTTAAGATAGTATAAAAGTACATAAATCAAGAACTTTTCAGCATTTTCATAATCTTGACCTTTGCTGGGTTTTTAACACATAATTTGAGTTATGGGTCTCCAAATTGAATGAAATCAGATTCATTAGAAAGATAAGACAAAATAATACAAATGTTCAGAAGGGACCATAGCCCAGATCAAAGAGTAAGATAGCAAACAAAAGCTCAGAACACAGACCAACAGATCAGACCTGATTCAGCAGAACCAAGTCCAATGTTTCTTGAATTCCTACTTCACAAAACACTCAAATGAAACCAATCCAGAACGAGAGAAGTCTCAAGCCACAGGGAAACAACTTTTATGAAGAACTCAGAACCTAATATTGTCATTATAGTGGTCAAAATGGGCACTCAATTTAGTAATGCATGTGGCCCGACACAACAGAGTCAGTTTGGGTGTTTCAGCCATAAGTTGAGCTATGTATCTCCAATTTGGACAAAAGAGGATGGGTTGGAAAGATAAGAAGTAAATATATAACTTTTATGAAGAACATAAGACATTATTTGGCCATTTGAGTGGTCAAAATGGACAATCATTTCGGATAGACAGGTAAGACAGCATAACAAAACCAGTTTTGGTATTTCAATCATAAGTTGAGCTAAAAGTATTGGAATTAGACATAAGAATATGTTCTGGAAAGCTGAGAAATAGAGCTACAACTTTCATGAAGAAGTCAGAAACAAATGGGAAGTGTAAAGGGGTCAAAAATGAGTTCCAATCCCACGGCAGAACACATCTCACATTAAAATCAGCAATTTCAACAAAACATACAAAGTTCCCAAAATATATTCAAAACCCTAACCATGTAAAAACAACTTAAACAAGTGAAATTATGATTGCACTAACCTTATTAACAAGCTTGAATAAGCTTGGAAAGCCTTACTCCTTGGCTTTCTCTTTACCCTTTGAGGATGGTTCTCCAACCTCTTCAAAGCATGAAAAATCAACATTACAAGCAAAACTTGACAAAAGAAATAGTTGGAGCATGATTTAATGCATCAATAACATGTCTAAACCATGAATTCTACTTAACAATTCACAAAACTCAAAAACCACAACTTACTTGCTTCAATGGTAACTTCACTTCTCTTTGCTTTTAATCACCAAACTCAACTTCTACTTCTTAATTCTTAAGAATAAAGTACTAATCTATGGTTTAATTAGGTAGTTTGGTGGTAAATTTGGAGGTAAGAAAATGAAGAAATGAAAGAAAGAGGAAGAAGATGGAGATGGCGTGGATAAGGAGAAGAGAAGAAAGAAATAAGTTTTGTGGTGTTTACTTTAAGTGCCAAAGTCAAATTTGACTTCCAAATTTCATATCAATTGTGTGGCTAAGATCAAGTCCTAAGTAATCTCATCCAATGGCTCTAAATATTCCTCAAATACTCCTCTTCTACTTATTATTTAACTCCACCAATTAATTAAATTAACTCCACTAAAATAATTCCTCATTTATTTCTTAATAGACCACACTAGAAATATTATGCATGTAATACATAAACTCTCCAAAAATATTCATTAAATATTTTCTACCCACCTAAATCATGCAAACATGCTCCAAAAATAGTAAATAAAATATTAACTATGCATAGTAATTTTTCCGGACTAAAATAATACCAAGTCCCGGACCGATGGTACTATTCACAGACCGGTAAATCACTATTGCCGACACTAAAAGAAAAATCAGTCTGTTACAACGACGCTCTATGGGCCTACAGAACGGCATTCAAAACGCCTATAGTTATGTCTCCATATCGCATGGTGTATGGTAAGGCTTGTCATCTTCCTGTAGAGTTAGAACATAAGGCATTTTGGGCCATTCAATTTCTCAACTTTAATGCCAAGGAAGTGGGACAAAAACGCTTGCTACAGCTAAACATGATGGATGAATTGCGCCTCCATGCTTATGAAAGCGCTAAAATATATAAAGATCGCACTAAACAATGGCACGATAAGCGCATTATCATGAGGGATCTAAAGGTAGGCCAGCAAGTGTTGCTCTATAACTCTAGACTTCGGTTATTTCCTGGTAAGTTGCGCTCTAGATGGTCTGGACCATTCACAATCAAGGAAATTTTTCCTCATGGCGCGATTGAAATAGTGGATGGTAAGTCGAATCGAAGTTTCAAGGTAAATGCTCAACGTTTGAGAAGCTATTATAATGAAACCTTTGAACCCATCAAGACTACAATTGGTCTTGCTTAGCCTAAATTCAGATAAGTGCATCGAACTTAACGACGTTAAACAAAAGTGCTCATGGGAGACAACCCATCTATTTTTATTAAATTTTCGTCCATTTATTTATTTTTATTCCCTATTTTCTTTGTCAAAATCCCTAATTTTCTCCATAAGCGTTCTTTTGTTTAGTTAAGAGTTTTTGTAGGAAAAAGTGGAAATCCAGAACCGAGCACGCCCCAGGCGTGCCCATCAGCATGCCCGTGCCTTAGAAAAGAGATTAACACACTTGAAGGTCAGAGGAGAGCATGCCCTAGACGTGCTAAGTGGCACGCCCGTGTTACTGGAAAACGCCCAAGTCGCGAGCGCGACATTCACAAGCGCGAGCGCAACAATTAGAAAAGAAAGTCAGAAGAGTTGCAAGAAAAACTCGCGAGCGCACCTTCCATCTACTCGGGCGCGAGCTGAAGTCGCGAGCGCGACATTCATATACGCGGGCGCGACAAGCAGATCTGAGTGTCAGAAGCCATTGGACCAGAAGACGCGAGAAGACGCGAGCGCGATATTCATATGCGCGGGTGCGAGAAAGCACTTTTGAGAGGCAGAACGTTTGCCAGCAAAATACGCGAGCGCGACTTTCACATGCGCGAGTGCGAAAAGAACTCGAGAGGCAGAGAAGAGCACGCCCAAGCCGTGCTATGTAGCACGCCCGTGCCAGGTACGCCACTTTTGTTGTTTTGCAGGTCAGAGGAGAGCACGCCCAGGCCGTGCTCATCAGCACGGCCGTGCCACGATCAGACCAACTTATTAATTGGCGCCCCTCTTTAAAGAGCACGCTTTCAAACTCTCTCTTTTCCACCCCGCATGCCCTGGCCGTCACCTCTTTTCTCCCAAACTTTCCCTTTTCTTCTCCCTTTTCTCTCAAATCAAACACTTTCCACCCAAAATTTTCACATAATCAACTCCAACAATGCCTCCTAGATACAAACGTAGCAGACCCGCATCCTCCATTGCTGCTCGAAACCGCGCAACTACGCGATCTTCCACGGCTCCTCAACCTCCTTCACCTCCTGCATTTCCATTCGAGTTCGCCTCATCCGATCAACAAGAAAGGTACACAAAATTATCTCTTCGGCCTATTCTACCGAATAGATTTATTGATGAGGCTGCCTTAGCGCAAGTGGGTCTTAGGGATATTGTGTTAGACCCTCTTAAGAGAATAGGATGGGGGGAATTTATTGATATGAAGGACTTAGTCTATGCCCCTCTAACTCTAGAATTTCTGAGTTCCTATCGCGCTTTTATTCCATTATTGCCTAATTCACCACCAAGCAGGGTTAACTTTAGGCTTCTTAGTCAAGACTTTGAACTAACTGTGAATGAAATTAGCCACATTTTTGGGTTTCCTATAGACAATAGCCAGATACAAATATCTAGTGATTTTAGTGCGCGTAATACTTGGCAAAATTTGACAGGTGAAGTGAATTACAATCCTAGATATTCTAAAGCATCCAAATTAAAAAAACCTTCCTTGCGCTACATTCACAAATTCTTATCTAATTCCATTTTTGGAAGGAGTGAAAGCGATGGGGTGCTAAGTTTGAACGAATTATATTTTCTGTGGGCTATTGAGAATGGGGTTTTATTGAATGTTGGTTATTGGCTCTGCCAAAAATTTGGAAAGGTAGCTGGAGCCGACAAGGGGGCCATAATGGTGGGATGTTTTGTAACTCGGATTGCTAGATACTTACAGGTTTGGAACCCGGCTAGGCCAATTTATGATAGTATAGGAGGAGGGCGTAGTACTAGACTGGACCTAGATGTTATGATACATATGAAACTGATTGAAAAAGTCGGGGATACATATCAAGTAGTAGGCGCCCCAGAGGCTAATCCTGATGATGCAGGAGCAGAGGCAGCCGGTGGAGCTAACATGGAAGAGGATAATCCTCCTCCTTTTCCTTCTTCTTTTGGTGCAGGTACTTCCGGTGTCGGTCCATCATTCCAAGGCACAGCCAACATGTCGAACGATGAAGTCCTTGCAAGAATGATGTCTCGGATGGACCTCTTTGACACGCGCCTTAAATGTATGGAAACGATGATCGCAGACCGTTTCCAGTCCATCGAAATTATGAACGGCAGTCTTGACTCTCGGATGGACACTATGCAAGGCCAACTCCAGACCATCCTCCAGCTTCTGCAGCCACCTCCACCACCAGAGAATTGACAGATTTCTCACTTTTCTTTGTTTTATTTTTGTTTATTTGTTCTAACACATTGTCTTGGTTGCTTTCACTTTAGTTTATTTGTTATTTGAATTTTTATAACTTTTTAGTAGTTTGTTTTGTTCTTAATGTTTAGTTGCTCTTTTAGCTAAGACTCTTCCCACACCCGTTCTATTGTATTGTTCAATACAATGTTGGTAAGATTTCTTCTTCTCTCTTACTGCTTTCCTTCTAGTAATGCAATAAGTTTGGGGAATTTATGCACATTGGGGACAATGTGATTGATTGAATTGGGGGAAGGGAATTTTGGCAAAAATTTGGCAAAAATTTTTGTTTTTGTTTAACATTTTTGGAATGATTACAAGTAAGCTTGAAAGTTCTCATGTCTAGTAATGAGTGTTAAATATAGTCGATTCTAAATTCTAGCATATTTAAGTTTTGAATTTGAATTTTTGACTCAATCATGTTCATTGATCTAAACTAATTGTTTCTAGACTTTTAAAACATTGATTTTTATGAAAGTTATGATATAAAGGTGTGTTTTACTCTAAAGTATTTTAAACCTTGGCATTCCTAGAACAAAAATTAGAACTTCCTTCGAGGCGAGAAATTTAAATGTTTACATCTTGAAAGAGATGATTTAGGCAATTTTTGTTGACCCTTATATAGCCTAGACCACCTAAATAAAAATATATGACCTTTGAAACCCACTTTGAAGCCTTAAACCGTACAATTTTCTTCTTCACCATCAATAAACCTAGCCATTAAAGCCAAATTCAAATCTCCTACCCTAAGTACAAAGGATTGTATGATTAAAAGATTCAATTTTTAATTAGAATATAGCAACAAAGAGGGAGAATTCATCAATCAATACTAGCAAATAAAGAAAAGAAGAAAGAATCAAGAAAGGGGCACGTAAAAAGCAATCAAAAGAATGAAAGAAGAATGGAAAAGCAAGGAAGAAAAGTACCAAAATATTAAGAAAAGACCTTGCACAAGATGCCTCTAGCTAGTAAGAAAGCTTCAAAACAGACAATCCCTAGAACTAGTAAAAGTGTGATTAAAATAGAATCTTGAAAATTATACAGTCTTTTGTACTCTTTGACTACCCTTTTATCCTTTCTTTTGATTAAGCAAAAATTCGCACCAAGAAAGCCCCATTACAACCCAAAATAAAGACCTTTTGATCTTTTAATCGTATGCATTTAAATCGTGGAGAAAGAATAACTAATTTTGCATATGGGAATGCCACTGTTGCACTATCAATTGTCTTATTCTTTTTAAAGGTTGAAGATTCCTTAGATAATTCATGTCCTATTTATCATAAATTGAATAAATATTAGTGTTGACAATCTCTTTAAACTTGTATTTTACTCAATGAATGTGTTTTATTCAAAAATAAAAATCAAGCTTAAGTATGATTAGCATGGAGAACGATTGAGTTTATTCACTTGTTTACTAATCATGATATCTTGAAAGATTATTAAAATCATCTCCAACCATGTTAAACTAAGTGTCGTCAAATTATTTTTCTTTTAGTTTTGTTGCTTGAGGACAAGCAATGGTTTAAGTTTGGGGAATTTTGATAAGTATAAATTTTATAGTGTTTTTAATATAGTTTTTATTAGAATTTTAGTAAGTTTTTACTTCTTTAATTTAATTTTAAATCACTTTTAGTATAATTGTGTTTAAAAGCTTCCTTGTTCTTTAATCCGCTTGATCTAAGAAAAAATTGCAGAAATTTGGCGCAGAAAAGAACTTTAGAATGCAAGGCACTCAGCTTCTAGCACGCCCAGCCCGTGCTGGAAGGCATGCCTGTGCTAGAAGCCAAGTGAACCATGAGGAGAGAAGCCAGCACGCCTAAAGCGCGCCCCGAGGCACGCGCGAATCGCGCAAACGAGAGGCAGAGAGTTAGACCGCGCAACTCGCGAGCGCAAGCCTCACATGCGCGAGCGCGACCAACACTCGCGAGCGCGAATCTACACTACGCGAGCGCGAGTCTCACATGAGATGCCGCAGCGCTTCAATAGCCAGACTTCCAGACTACAGCACGCCCAGCCCGTGCCATGAAGCACGCCCGTGCTGTCCAGGCGGAACCAGTATGAATTTAAAATGCACATCAAGCCTTTCTCACATGGGCCGACTTCAAGGAGTTTCCTAAACACACTAAACAAGACCTGGACCTATTCTTGAAGAAAAAGGAGTCCTAATCAAGAAGAAATCAAGAGCCTAAACAGTTATGATCTCCTATAAAGGATTTTGTACTAAATAAGGATTTTATTTCCTAAAAGGAGTCAGACTTGCCTTCAGGACCTCTATATAAAGAAAGGAACTTCTCATAGCAAGAGAGATCGTTTTCTTTGTACACTTCTTTACATAGTTCTCTCTTCTCAAAGATTTCAAGCTTCAAATAATTGTGCTAAGATTCAAGGAAGCCATCAACATAGTTGTGATACAGTTTTTATTCTAAACTTTTCATCTTGTTTCTTTCTTTATTATTGTCTTTAAATATGATGAATGATTCAAGTGTGATTGAGTTTAATTTAATTACTATGTCTAGCTAAACTTTTATACTAGGGATTTGATGTAATTTAATTCGATTCCAGCTTATAATATTAGATTTATTTTTCTTTGTTCTTGTTATAACTTATTATTGTGCTTAAGGCTTCCAGGCAGAAAAATTCCCCTGGATTGAATTATTTCAATAACATCATTCGGGAGAAGGGTTATTGATATGAATAAGGTAATAATTTACTTGAGAATAATAACTTGATGTGGAAACTATATGGTTTGACTCAAGGGGGGGCTTTCATAAGTTAATAAAGTATTAAGTTGTGAATTCATAAAACAACCATAAAACCTAATGATCTGATTCATGTTTAATTTCACTATTAATATAGGTGATTAAATTGGATTAGAATAGCTAACAATAAATCGGGAGAGCTTGTTAGTAACCTTAGGGTTGTTTTCTCCTACTTGAACAATTAAACTTGATTAATGAACTAATAGAACAAGCTGGATAGAATTAAATGAATTCAAATTCCCTAGTAGCTTAATCCCCTGATTTCTTTTCACCTAAATTTTGTGTTTGATCTCTTTTACTTTGAATTTTATTTACTTTACAGCGAACTCCTTTTATCATCGTCTAAATAATAATAGGTTAACATAATTTTGGTAATTGATAAACAATCCCTGTGGATACAATACTTTCTTACTCTATACTACTTGTTGCGATTTCGTACACTTGCGAAAAACGCTGTCAATAATAAGTAAAAAAACTGAAATTTAAAGTGCTTAGAAATAAAAGACTGTAAACTAAAAGCATTAATCTAAAGATTAGACAAGATTAGAGTTCAAGGTCTTGATGTTCATCAGAGTTTTTGAACAAATCCACCCAGCACAACCCATATCTTGTTCATTGGTGTTTATTCAATCCATTTGGGGTAAAAAGTGCATTTCAGAAAAATAAAGCCTGGTGCTTAACCCTGGGTCTCCAAATCAGGTCCGTTTTATTGATTTTTAAAGTTTTGAACCTCTGAACTGAAGTGCTTTGGGCCACAAAGGAAGTGGCGTGCCCCAGTTGGGTGTAGTGTGCGCCAAACGTAGTGGCACTAGGCACTTGCCATAATCAAAAGGTTATAGAGTGAAAAAAAAAATAGAGCTCCCTGACTGCAAGAGGAGTGGCGTGTGCCCCTTGCACTGTGGCATGCGTCAGGAGCTATTGGTTGTTCACGGATTTCTCTCCTAACCAATCGAAGAAATGGTGTTTTTCACACCCAAATGAAAGGAAAAAGATGAAGAAACAGATTAATGGCTCTCAGAAGTTACCTTTGAAGGATTCTAAAGATTTTTGGGAGATTGGATATAAAAACACCCAAAAGTTTGGTTCTTGAACTGAAGATCTGAGTTTTGAGATTAATTGTGTGTTTGTGGGTTTTTTTATCAACAATCAGGGATTTTTTTTATCAAATATGAATGAATAAAACTTAGGATTAGAGTAGAAAACACAAGTTTTTACTTTGATTAAGATTCAATTTTCAAACTGCAATAGTTCCTGAAGTTGATAAAAAAATTCCTCCTTTAGCACTAATTACAAGGTCTATTTATAGGCAAATGGGAAGTGTTGTCCTGTTTTAGGGCTTAGGTGGCAAATGCCACTGGTTGGCTCCAAGATTGTACTGGGCTCATTTTTATTGAATCGGATCGAATGAGACGCAAAACAAGACGATACACCAAAATGAGCATCGGGCGGACTTGAAGTGCTTCTCTACCCAGTTTCGCAGTGAAACACTCGATAATCTGAAAAAATAAAAGTGGTCAAACACATGCATTATCTTAGCCTTGGACCATTAGTCCGAGAACCGGAGCGATCAAGAGTCCCGATTCAATCTTATATTAGGGGGCGAAATTTGAGTGTCTACAATTTGCCCCCATTTTGATGATATTTTGCTTTTTGAGCAAGATGTTATCAAAGTGTAAAGTTGACGCGTAAGTGAGAAATACTTACCTAGTGATTGCTGAATTGCCGTGTTGGGTTGAGACAAGGCAAGCGTCCTTTGGACTGGTTTTTCTTTCTTTCGACATGTTTTTCTTTCTTTGAACTGCTTGGATGGATGAAGTGCGCTATTTTAGCTGCTTTGCTGATATAGGGTGTCATTTTAGCGATTTTAACTGGAATGCGTTACTTTTGGCGGTTGTCACTATGGACATGTAGGGAAAATGAGCTACGCCATGGTGATTGTTAGAGCTTCAATGAATGTGTGCATTATTTTTGCAGCTTAGATGCGCCACCTGGGATGACTTGATCTAAAATGCATCACTTTGGGCGGTTGTCGCTGAGGACATGTAATATGGAGGAACTGCGACATGGTGATTGTCTGTCATAGCCCTGACCTGGTTAGTATTGTCCGCTTTAGGCTTTGCAACCCTCACAGATTTGTCCCTTAGGCAGGCTTTGCAACCCGCCCAAAAGCGCGCTAACCAAGTTAGAGGCTACCCCTCTTATGTATAGATCGTTTACCCTGTCCTTAATCGATATGGGATTTGCCTAAGGTGTGCTGGCCTTGCCACATACACCCCCCCTTGGGGACTCAGCATCCTCGCTGAGGTTTGCCCCACCACCGGCCAGAGGGCATAGGGGCGGCTCTGATACCAATTGTCATAGCCCTAAACTGGTTAGTATTGTCTGCTTTAGGCTTTGCAACCCTCACGCATTTGTCCCTTAGGCAGGCTTTGCAACCCGCCCAAAAGCGCGCTAACCAAGTTAGAGGCTACCCCTCTTATGTATAGATCGTTTACCCTGTCCTTAGTCGATGTGGGATTTGCCTAAGATGTGCTGGCCTTGCCACATTGTCGACGGCTTCAATGGATGTGTGCGCCATTTTGGCAGCTTAGGTGCGCCACTTGGGACAATTTGATCTGAAATGCACCACTTTGGGCGGTTGTAGCTGAGGACATGTAATGCGGAGGAGCTGCGCCATGGTGATTATCAGCAACTTCAATGGATGTGTGCGCCATTTTAGCGGCTTAGGTGTGCCACTTGGGATGACTTGATCTGAAATGCACCACTTTGGGCTGTTGTCACTGAGGACGGTGCGTTCTTTGAATGGCTTGAGTGTGCCACCTGGGACAACTTGGTTTGAAATGCACCACTTTGGGTGGTCCTACAAAAAGCAATTTTGCTAACAGGAAAAGAGGCCTTTGGCCAGTGGTTAGAATCAAAAGTTCCGTGAATATGCCTGGAAAAGAGTGCTCGTGTGAAGCGTGAATTTGCATAAAATTGAGTGTGCATAAAAATGCATGAGTTTGTGTGAATTTTCGTGAATTTATTGGAAATCATGCCATGGCACGCAAAATGAGGAAATTTTACCTGTTGGGATGAGAATTACCTGCTCCAGTGATGATGCCCCTACTTGGGCAACAAGTCGTTAGCGGGTTGCTAGCTAATCATAAGAGCTGGTTGCAGCAAGCGGGCCTTCGGTTTATTTTGGGCTTATAGGCCAAAGTTGGGCCCAAAGCTCCTTAAGTTATATAAAAGGTGAAAGTGACACTTCTCCATACACTACCTAAACTTTGAAAAACCTTTCTTCTCTCTCCATACACTTTTATTCCTCCTCTCAATCGTAACTCATGGCTGTCAAGAATGTCGCCGATTGGCTTCCAGAGGCATAGTGATTGATCCGATGACTCGACCGGTGAGCCACGGCATGAAGTTGCGAGAGTTCATGCCCAACACAGGGACTTCTATCAGCCTGCAGTATGATTTATCCAACCACCTCTGTTGGGGCACGACCGAGGTAATTCAGAACTCTTTTTCTTGTAATTTCTGCATTAAGAACACTGGAAACATGTAAGTAATAGGTTAAAAATCAAAAACTAGGTACTTGTAGGCAAAATCGGAGCTGTGGTGTGCTGTCACGGCGTGTGCCACTTGCTTTGCTATTTTGCTGGGCTGCCACACTGTGGCATGCTCCACAGTGGTAGTGACGTACGCCACTTAGGTAGTGGCTTGCGCCACATACATTATGAACTATTTTTTGTTATCGTTTTTCTTTGATTTCCTACAACAAAACACAAAAAGTTGTGCCTCTTATTTATTTGCTAGTATACTTACAATGGTTTATTTTGCAGAAGAGCGTGAAGCGCGGCAAGTCAGGTGGCAACGCCGATGCGGCCAAAGAGTGGTTCGACAGGTTGCCTATCCAAGTTCAAGACCATGTACGGGAGGCTAGCTTTGGCCATTTCATCGACACCTTGCCAGGGGTGTAAAGGCAAACCCTTCCTTCCAATATTCTGGCACTGATGGAGCATTGGATGGATACCACTTATACTTTCCATCTGCTGTTCGGCGAGATGATAATCACACCGGTGGATTTTATTGCCATCATTGGCATTCCATTCGGAGGATAGTCCATTGTATTTGATTACTAGCTACGGACCTTGGATTGACTGGGCTTGCGAGTGAGCCTCTAAGCTGCTATCGGCATGGAGCTCACCATCTATGACAAGAGGGTTCGCTATGAGAGTATCACTGCTCATTTATGAAGAGATGCCTCCGATGTGGGTTGAGGAGATGGACGTGGATGTGGTGGCCTAGGCTTTCGTCTTCTATCTGCTTTTGACTACCCTGTTTATGAACCATAGGAACAATGTAGATTTGGCGCTACTGCCACCCTTATAGGACCTAGATATGACCAAGCATTATAACTGAGGGGCTGTTTCCTTGACGTATCTTTATTATGGGATGGATCTCTGTGTCCGAAGCACGTACCTGAAGGTTGGCTACAAGCACGTGATTGAGGTACAGTGCCATATTCTTCTTAATGCCTCTTTTTTTTTTTCTTCTACTGTTTATTACTGATTGTTGCTTTGTTCTTAGCACAGGTTTGGGCTTGCGAGCACCAGGTCCTTCCCATGCTGACCTTGTTCGGTTTCAATACTGCGATTAATGAGAGGACTCTTCTTTGAGGCCGGGCTTGGAGGTTTAACAAGAGGTATGCCCATACCACCTCGAACATATCAGCATTCAGGTAGATGTTGAATGGCCTAGCCTGGGTTTGAGTGAGTCGTCATTCTATATTGCCTGTATTTTCTTCTCTTTTTCTTTTTTTTTCTTTTTACTGATTTTTCCTTATTCTTTCTTTTCTTCTTATTTTTTTATATAATTTTGCAGATAGTAAAGTATCCATGAGCGTAGATAGCTGATCCATGTCCCTCCACTGGCTGAGTTTAATCCTTTTGTTGAGACGGAGCAGCTAGATAGAGATCAAGGCGATGCCCCAGCTCAGGTAAGCTTTATTTTCTTCATTCTTTTATTAGCTTTGCCCTAGTGTCTTATTCTGTTTGTTCACTAATTATACTTTATTATTGTAGTGACATCAGCGCAACAAGCACGTCAGGAGGGGCTCTGACTCCAAGGCTCCAAATACAGCTGTCATTGTTGGCAAGCTGGAGCATGGCCTAGGCGCCTCATTCTCCTTCACTTTAGAGCACCGGGGGGGGGGGTGGGGGGCTATAGAGGGGATACTAGAGACCCACCTTATGAGTCCATATCGGATGCTCCACCGGGCTGCACCAATGTAAGTCTTGTTTGTCTTTTTTTATATTCTGTATTACTTCATGTTCTTATTGGCTGCCCCTACCTTATTCCATAGGTGTCCATTGCTGACTATAATGAGGTGTGGCATCTTTATGAAGCAGCGCGCCTCAAGTTGGCTGCGGTGAAGCTCTCAGACGAGCATATATCTGTAAGTATTAAAAGAAGAAAACAGAGAAAAGTATGTAATGCATATGCCATGTATGCATGATATGCAGCACCAATGTGTTTAAATGTATGCAGAGAGCTAACATGAAGCCTCCAACAGGTCGGGGCTGTGAGTTCTAGCGTGGCAGGTGAGCTAGTCATGGAGCTGGATGTAGACCGGTTATAGTTAAAGGGACCAAGGAGTCTGGGAGTGATGATTTCGAGGAGACGGCTTCATATGCGTCTTGAGTCGGCTGCCCCTCTCCACTACTTCCCTTTATTATTTTCCTTTCTTTTGTAATTATGTCCCAATAGGGGAATGATATTTTGTAAAGAATTGAATTTTTATAAAGGCAAATACAAATTTCTTTACATGTTTATGAGTTGTGATGATGTGTTTCTATTCTATAACTAATGTTTGCATTGCTTGTCGAGTCTGTAAGTTGTAACATAGCAAAATAGGAAGATTTCAGCTTGCCTGCTACCTAGTGGCGTGCGCCACTAAGAGTGTGCCTTGCACCACTAGTGTTGCAGTGGCAGATAGTTGTCGAGCTTGTCCTTTTACTTCTTGCTGTATAAGCTCATAACAATCATACATACTTCAAAAGCTTATTTCTCTTTACCAAACGAAGCTCTAAATTAAAAAATTCCTCGAATTCTTTATTTCTTCACCATTTTCATGGATCGGTCCTTGGCACCTGCATTTGAGGCATTATTCTGCAATTTCACCCAGGAAAACTGGGATGTGCTTTTGCCTTTCGAACTCAAGGAGCTAAGCTATTACCGACATATTCGGGTCCAACCTGGACTGCTACAATGGTTGATCAACCATTTTGACCATTCAGACAACTTATTTTGTCATAACGACTTTGAGATCTGTCCATTATTCGAAGAGTTTGGCATCATTTCTAGGAGGATACTCGTAGCTGAAGAAATTCCAGCTGTGCCTTGGCTTGACGTTGACCCTACTTTGATGATTCTGCCAGTATTTGATTTCTCGGCTTATGAGATTCCCTCTTATGACTTCGGGCTGATGTCGTGCCCCTGCGACCTCTTGTAGATCGAGCATTAAAGATGGACCTCATTAATCCGTATTGGGCTCCACTCATTTGCTTTTACCCAATCTCGATGATTTCTTCCATTTTTCTGAGTATTTTCTTGATATTCTTGTTTGCGGCTTCCACTGCCCTATTAGGCTCTGGACGATACGATGAAGATTTATAATGCTCAAATTCCATACTTTTCTAATAGTGTCTTTACTTCATCTTGAAACTGAACTCCATCGTTTGTCACTATATGATGAGCGATCTCATATATACAAATCAGGATCTTTTCAATGAATTTGACCATTTGCTTGGTACCGATGTTCTTAAAAGACTCTACTTCGACCCATCTTGAGAAACAGTCCATTGCCACCACTATGAATTCATGTCTGTTGGAAGCAGGTGGTGAGATTTTTCCAATGATATCTATTCCTAAGCTGCAAATGGCTATGGCAAAATAGAAGGATGTAATTCTGAAGGTGGAATGTGCTCAGGCCTCCGTGAATTTCACATTTGAAGCACCTTGACACAAAAGAAATATAATCATTTTCCATTGTCGACCAAAAGAATCATTGTCTGAGAATCTTCTTGGCTAATGCTTTTCCGCTCATGTGGGTACCACAAACCCCTGTTCCATAATCCCTTCAGCTTCTTTCCTTGACACACATTTTAACAACATCTTGTCTGAGATTCTCTTATGCAGCTGATCGTTTAAGACTGTGAATTGTAATGCCAAACGTTGTAGGGTTCTTTTATCGTCTCTAGTAGTTGAATCAGGATACTCTCTCTTAGTCATCCACAACAGAATATCATGAAAGCAAGGCTGATCCTTTTCCTCTATATCCATAATCATTTCTCCTTCGTAACATGAGATACTACCCGAAAACATTATAAACGGCTTCTTAGGCATAACTGATATCTCTTCTTAGGCTGATGGTAAATTTGCCAAAGCATCAGGAACTCGGTTGTTCGCTCTGCTAGTGTGTGTAAAGGTTACTCTTTTAAAGTTCAAAATAACAGTGTGCAAGTAATCAATATAAGGCTTCAACCTATCTACCTTGACTTCTCAATTTCCGTTAGCGTGCTTGATTATCAATTTTGAATCATCGACAACTTCAACTTCTTCGGCTTTGATGGCAATCAGAGCTTCTAACCCAAATAAGTAGGCTTCATATTATGCCATGTTATTCGTAACTACAAATCGCAACCTTTTCAACATTGAGATAACTTCTCCTTGTGGTGATTCTAATAAGATCCTACTTCGGCCCCTTTACTATGAGCTGATCCGTCGAAGTAGAGCTTCCATTCTTGCTTCTCTATTAAGTTCAAATGTTCATCGAGAAAATCAATTTCTCATTGCTCATTATCTTCCCCTGGATGTGCTGCTAGAAAATCTGCAACTGCTCGTCCTTTGGCAATTTTCTTAGTAGCATATTCAATGTCGAACTCTGATGGTAGGATTAACCACCTTGCTAGTTTTCCCACCAGTGTTGGTGTTCCATACAGATATTTGACTGGATCCATCCTTGAAACTACTATGACCTTGTAAGACTAAAAGTAATGTCTAAGTTTTCTGGTTGTCCAAACCATTGCTAAACCATTACTTTTATTCATTCGGAGCTTCTTGCTCAAATAGTATACTGGGTTTTCAACACCGGCTTCATCAGCTTGTGCTAACATGGCTCTAATTCCGGCATCTTTCACTATTAAGTACAAAATTAATGAATTTCTTAGTTTTGGTGGGCACAAAATTAGGGGACCTGATAAATAGTCCTTGATCTTATCAAAAGCTATCTGGCAATGATCATTCCACTTTACTAGTTGATCTTTCCTTAACAGCTTAACAATCGGATCACATACGATGGAGAACTTTGATATTAACCTGTTGATATATTGAATCTTTCCCGAAAAACTTCTCATTTGCTTCTCTGTCTTAGGCGGCTCCATCTCTTGGATTGCCTTGATTTTATCTAGATCTATCTCTATTCCTTTTGGAACCACTATAAATCCCAGCACTTTTCTAGAAGTTACCCCAAATATACACTTCTTCGAGTTCAACCATAGTTTGTATTTGATCACTCTATCCATAAATTGCTATAGAGCTGCTGGATGTTCCTCTGGTGTCTTTGTTATGACAATCATATCATCAGTGTAATCCTCTAACTCCTTATGGATCATGTCATAAAACAGTATAGTAGCCATCCTTTGAAACGTAGCCTCGATATTCATTAAGCCAAATGACATCAGCCAGTAGTACAATGTTCCAAAATCTGTCACGAAAGTTTTCTTGGCTTTATCTAACAATGCCATGAGAATCTGATTGTAACCTGCAAACCCTTCCATAATAGAGTAGCATCCCATCATCGTTGTATTGTCTATCAGGATATCAATGTAAGGAAGGGGAAAATCATCTTTCGGTGATGCTTTATTCAAGTCTCTGTAGTCCACATACATTCTGACCCGTCCATCCTTCTTAGTAACCGGGACTATATTTGCTAACCATTCTGGATAGTGAAGCACTTCTAAAAATCCAGCATCGATCTGCTTGGTGACTTCCTCTTTGATTTTTTTAGCCCATTCTGGTCTTAGCCTTCTCCTCTTCTATTTCACTGGCTTGACCTTAGCAAAATTTTGTGCTTGATTATAGACTTATCAATCCCAGGCATATCTTCGTTTCTTTCTTGTATATGAGTAGACTTTGAAATTTTATGTTTAATTCTTGCATTAGGTTCGGCCCAAATAACAATTTCTATAGGTTATATTTTGTGCCAATATTAAATTCAAGCATGCATGATAAGTTAATATCAAATATGCGCATTAGCTTATCTACTTGATGAATGGAACCATCGGGAAAGGCATCAAACAAGTAAGTAAAATTGAAGTTCATTTCATTACAGGCCCAGATTGCATGTAATGAAAACATCAGAAGGAGACTCAACTTCCTCTAAGCTTTCTTCAATACAGGCCCAGATTGCCTTGAGCACTTGATCCGTAGGGTCCTCAACTTCTTCATCGGCGGTTGCCCTCTTATCGTCTCTCTCCTCCTCTTGAATAGCTTGCTCTTCTTTCTTATCTTCTTCCTCAGCCACCTTTGACCCTTCAATCCCCTCTTCTGTTTCCTTCTTCTCTTTTTTCTCTTTCTTCTCAAGCTCTTGTCCTTTAGGTTCAACTACCAGGACATCAATGACATCAGCAAAAATCTCTAGATCAGGGTATGTTTTTCCATTATGCTCAAAGGGCTCTATTAGTAGACATGGAGAGGAATGCTCACTCGAACAGATGAAATATCCATCCATGTCTAGCCAAGCAAGTGTCTTCTTTAGTGTGCTTCCATATTTGAATCCCAAGCCTAGGCGATGCTGAGTGTGAATCTTAGGTAGTTCAGTGATGCTCTATTGATCTTTTCCCAAGCCTTTCCCTTCTTCAAATTTCATCTTTTTCAGAATGTCGGAGACAGTGGGCCCCATGTCGATGCTTAGGACTACTATTTGGAAGCCAGTCCATGGGAGAATGACCTGTTTATCAATATTTAGTGTGGCTACACTCTTCTCACTTGTGGCCGGAATGGTAATGACTTTACAATTGAATGGACATTTGATCTTCTAGTGTAGCGTAGAAGGCACAGCTCCCAAAGAGTGGTACCATGGGTGCCCAAATAGCAAGGAAAAAGTGGGGGGGGGGGAATATTTATCACTATAAATTCTGTCTCTTCGAGTCATCGTAAGCCCGGATGACAACATTTGACGATTCTAAATCTGACACATTCAATTTGAACTTTGATAGAAGCTTTAGTGGACATACATTTAGAGTTGAGCCATCATCAATCATGACATTACCTATTACCATTCCTCTTACTTTAACCATGGCTTTGGTGTGATTCCTACCCTCGGGAGGGAGCTCATCATCAAAGAATGTGATTATAAGGGGCTTATATTGGACCAACCCTACAAAATTAGTAGTGGAAATAGATGATGAGACTAGAATCTCTACCATTACCTTAAGCAGAGCCTTGTGGTGCTTTTTAGGTGAAACAAGTAAATCCCACATGCTCATATTAGCATGGGTTCTCTTCAACTACATGATTAATGCATCGTCTTCGCATCGATTTTTGACACCATCGATGGGCTCACTTTTTCATTTTCTGCTCTTGGCTTTATCATGTCAAGCTGGTAAACTCGTGCACTACGGGTCATATGGTTCACATTCGTGGCTTCCTCTTCCTCCTCACTACTCCAAACATCCAAAGTAACGGGATTCATTATCAAGTCGTCTTTAACTCTCTACCCACTCCTCATTATGGTTTAACCATTCCTTATCACTGTCGTCCCATAGATTCAGGACCATGATGAAAATCTGTTCCAACAACTGCTCTTTCTTTTTCTTCCTCTTCCTCCTCAAATTCGACCATCACCTCCCCAAGAGTCTTGCTAGACTCTACCATATATAATTTCTTAGGAGGTGGCATATTGCGAAAGTTTGGCAATGGATTAGTTCTTGTGCTTAGCCTAGATTTCTCAAGATCTACCCTGCCTTCATCAATAAGATTTTGAATTTCATATCTCAACCGTAGACATTGATCAGTGGTATAACCATTGCCTTGGTGAAACTTACAACAAGCATTACGGTTAAAGTTCTTAGGTAGAGGTTCAGGAGGTGGTCTTGGTGCTAGCGGTTGCAACAAACCCGCAGATTTAATCTTTTCAAACACCTTTGAGAGGGGAGTACTAAAATTGGAGAATCTCCTAGGTTGCATATCAGCAGCCCTCGAATCTAAGGAAGCTATCATGGTAGTCTTACTTGAACTATTGGTCTTTCTAAAAGAAGTAGACCCTTGGAAACTTGACTTGCTAAAACTTCTAGAACAGTGTCTATATTTCCTGTCTTCTCTCAACTTGTCTTCAATGGTAGTACCGACCTCATAAACTTTCGAGAACTCGGTCAAAGGCATGTAATACATTTTCTCCCTATAAGCTGGCAGGACTCCCTTGATGAAGATCTTGATTTGTTCCTTGGTATCAGGTCGATTTCTCATTTGAGTGACCTTGGCCCTCCATCTAGCCATATAATCTATGAAAGATTCGTCAATTTTCTGAACTATAGTTTCTAAATCCCTTAGATTGACACTCATCTAGAAGTTGTAGGCATATTCTTTCAAAAAGATTGTAGTAAGCTCATTCTAGTCCTTTCTTACTTTCTTTCCCAAATTGTAGTACCAAGTCTGAGCCGACCCAGTCAGAGACATAGGAAATATTTTCAAGATTTTTTTGACGGCTTTGTATTGCTTAACATGAACATTTGGATCGCCCGTCCCACAGTACTTCGAGACTTTTAGCATCTTATAGGTTAGGGGAATAGTGTTCTTGAACTCAAGCTCTTTATCCTCGTCATCATCTATGTCCAAATACTTGTCCATGCCATTTGTCTTCATAAAGACATGGAGCTTTTCCAACTTTTTGTCCAAATTCTCGAACTTCTCAGAAACGACCGGTTCAGACTTGGCCTTCTTGGTGGATACCTTCTTGGCGAAAAATTTCTTATCTTGCCATGTATCATCCACTTGCTCTTTCTTTTTAAACTCTTCTTTAGCTTCGTCGTCCTCTATCACCACATGGTCTTTACCCTTGTCAGACCATAAGAGCTTTTCTAAATTGGCGGCCACTATCTTTTCAATCAACTTTTTAATTTCTGAGATGAGAATGCTACTATCGCTCATTTTGTCAGTAGAAGTAGAAGTAGAAGCAGTAGTAGGAGCTGAAAACTAGGCTTGAATTGGGAAATTCTCAATCTCAAAATGGGAGCCCAATAAATGAGCAAAAACTGATTCAAGAAGGTCAAAAGGGTTGAAGGTAATTCAACTCTAAGCAAACGACTATCTATCTTTAACCAATTGACATCTTACGGAGCTTTCTCTCTCCTCAGCGTTACCTTGACTGTACAAAACAGGGGTTAGTAAACATGACATGATGCATGTATGCACGAATATGGCATGACATACAAAAATGCAATTACGCAACACGACATCATGAAATGTGACTAATATTATATTCTATCATAGCTTGATCACGACCGTATGAGACGAAGATTAGAGAAGGGCTCTCGAGAACTGACAAGATCAAAACATGTCCTATTTTATAATCAATTATTTATAATGACCTCTTGCTTTTTTTTATTTTATCCCTTTCTTTTTGCCTCAAGCTAAGATACTTGAGCAGGGTTCTTTATTTATATACATTTGAAATTTTTTCTTCTATTTTAGGCATTAAAACTATTTGGTACAAAATAGACTAACTTTGATTGCTTTCTAAAATTTGACTTTTTACAATGATAGTTCTTTTGGCCCTAACTAAGTATTTACAACTTTTGAAACTCAAAGCTTAGAAAGTTTGATATGGCTTTGCATCCTCTAAGGCGAAGTGCCCAATCTCCACAAGGCAGTTGGCGATATTGCGCATGAGCATGAAACGCACCTCCACACCTTGGAAAAGGGCATAACCTCGATTGAGCTTGCTTAATTTTGAGAAAGAGTTGATGAGCCTCCTCTAATGGGTCTTCTTTAGTCAGAGTCAGAATCGAAGGAGCTTCCCTCTTAGGCACTTGAGCTTCGGCCTTATAGTCAACATTTGAAAGGGCACTCTTGGCTCGTTTTGCTCATAGCACTTCTCTCAAGTCCTTCGCCCTTTGGCACTTCGAACAACGAGAATGAGCCATGATAGAATATTCCTACATGGCTACAACAAAACAAGTTAAATGATGCATGAGAAAAACACAACATAGCATAAGTACATACAAACAAAGGGGAACGGGAGTTGGGAAATGCATGATCTCCACCCTTATATCTCCCATAAACAATTCATGGTCAAAGGTCTTTCTAAACCCTAGGACATATTGGTTGGGATCACAAACCATCATGGGGTTTTGGACTGACGTCTCCTACATTTATTAGATGAATGACACATCATTTTTATTATGGTAATCCTAAGGGAAGGAGCTCAGGTCATGTACATAAGCATTGGTCGGGTTTATATAAGTATTGGATTCATAAGCGAGAATTGATTGTTTCCTCCCATTTTCCTTTGGGTTTAAGCCAATGGTGATAATGGATTGTGCCAATTCTTTTAATATACCAAAAGGTACTAGACTTATGGGTGGTGTATATTAGTGACGAATTTCAATAGCCGAGTAGAGTGAAAGGACCACAACCTCCAATATTACCTTTAGGGTTTAGGATAGAAAAGAGGTTAATAAGAGATAAATGCATGAATGACATATTATATGTATATAAAATTAAACTTAATTATAAGTTAATAATATTATTAATGATTGTGAATAAGTGGACAATATTGGAGTCAACTCCTTACTCGAGCCCAAAATTAAAAATAAGAGATTTTGGGTTCGATCCTTAGTGGAGTCGCCAGAGCTGAGGATGCTATTTTTTTGCTAAAAGAAAATTTGAATGGGCTTGGTTGATTTTATTAAAAAATTGATTTGCATTATTAGACCCATTCATTAATCCTCCAAAAAAGAATTTTATTTTTTTTCGGAGTCGCCACTCTCTTTAGGAAAAATTCTCGAATTAGTTGATTTTTTGGAATTGACTGACTCGGTTTTAAACCAGAGACTAGGTAAGGGAGTTAGGTGCGGTTTCGGGAAGGTGTTAGGCACGCAAATCGCCCAGTTTAAATCGGCCTTCTAGTTATTCCTTAATTCACAATGATTAATAATGGGATTAACTTGAATTGAGATGCAAACCTAATTTTGATGCAATTTTGGAAAACATGTCAAACATGTACATTATCAATCACATAAAGCATAAAATTAAACCATCCAAAAAAAGAGGGAAAGCAGAAAAGATATACAACCAATCACCTAATTGTACATTCTACCCTTTTATACCTTTAAATTTTCCAACCAAACTAATTTATTACAAGCAAGCAAAAATAGGACCCGTTAAGGTCCTTTACATTAAGCTCATAAGAATAAAGCATTAACTCAAACATAAGGAACAATAAACACAGAAATGAATAAGCATCCAATGGAACACAAATCATACATTCATTCAATAATGATGGAAATGATGAATGTTAATGGTAGGATGTTCTCATACTAAAGTTAAATGGGTTAGATCCACATAAACTAGAGAGCATTAAAATAAGGAGCATAATAAGTAAAGGACTGCAATTTAAAGTGCTTGGAAATAAAAGATTGTAAACTACAAGGATTAACCTAAAGATTAGACAAGATTAGAGTTCAAGGTCTTGATGTTCATCATAGTTGATGAACAAATGCACCCATGGAATTTATTCAATCCATTTGGGCTAAAGAGTGCATTCCAAAACAATAAAGCTTGGTGCTTAATGACTGGATCTCTGAATCGGGTCCATCTTATTGATTTAAAAAGTTCTGAACCTCTGAACTGAAGTGCCTTACGCCATAAAGGAAGTGGTGTGCGCCTCACGTAGTGGCACTAGGCACTTAGCCTGATCAAAAGGTTATAGAGTGAAAAAAAAAAAAAACAGAGCTCCCTGACTTTAAGAGGAGTGGCGTGCGTCGTACGTAAGGCATGCGCCCCTTGTACTATAGCGTGCGCTCCTGATGAACTCAAGAGCTATTGGTTGTTCACGAATTTCTCTCCTAACCATTCGAAGAAATGGTGTTTTCACACCCAAATGAAAGGAAAAAGACGAAGAAACAGATTAATGGCTCTTAGAAGTTACCTTTTGAAGGATTCCAAAGATTTTTGGTAGATTGGAGACAAGAACACCCAAAAGTTTGGTTCTTCAACTAAAGATCTGAGTTTTAAGATTAAATGTGTGTTTGTGGGTTTTTGATCAACAATCAGGGGTTTTTTTTATCAAAGATGAATGAATAAAACTTAGGATCAAAGCAGAAAATACAAGTTTGTACTTTGATTAAGGTTTAGTTTTCAAAATGCAATAGTTTCCCTAAGTTGATCAAAAAATTCCTCCTTTAGCACTACTTCCAAGGCCTATTTATAGGCAGATGGGAAGTGTTGCCCTATTTTAGGGCTTAGGTGGCAAATGCCACTAATGGGCCATAAAATCGAGCTGGTCCAATTTTTACTGAATCGGACCAGACGACATGCAAAACGAGGCAGTGCACTGGAAGTGCATTAGGTAGATCTGAAGAGCTTCCTATGCCCAGTTTCGCAGCGAAACGCCTAGTAACCCGAAAAAATAAAAATGGTCAAACACGTGCATTATCATAATCTCAGACCAATTGTCCGAGAATCAAAGCAATCGAGAGTCTCGATTCAATCTTATGTTAAAAATAGGTTATCATCACTGAGCCATTAGCGTCTATAATAGCTTTAAGAATTATCTCCATACCCACCTTAGCCTCTCCTTAATCTCTTGCCTCTCTCTCAAAGCCTTATCAGATCCAAATGATTGGTTCAATATCATTTTTTGTTTCAGATTTAATCAGAATTTGGATTAGAGGAGAGGATCCCAATCTTATAAAAAAAAAATGAAAGTAAAATATACAAAGTATTTGAATCTCTGTTTTAGGCCATATTGAACAACTTGTACTTCACTTTGGATATCAAGCTAGTTTTACAAGTGAAAATTTTGCCCATAGCAAGAGCATAAATAAAGAGATATTTTGTGAAGGAAGACAAGCCTCTATATTCTGACCTTGAAGCAATAGATCGGACATGGATATTTTGGGATGAAAGTTTACTAGTATTATTTCATACCTTCATTTTCTTTTTTTGATTTATTTTGTTGATCTTTATTGAATATTTTTTTTTTTTTGATTTTTTAATTTGATTTTGGCTATTTGGTTATTTTTTATTTTGATTTTGAATATCTTACTGGGTTTTTTATTATATTTATAGTGATCAAGTTTAACGTTTGGCTTAGTAATGAAGAAAAAGAAGAAGGGAATGGTTGGCACAAAATGAAAATTTGAGAGGAAGATAAGCAGGGGCAAAGCCAGGGTTTAAAGTTAAAAGGGCAAATTCTTGAATATGTGAGTTAGTGGGGCAAAGTGATAAAGGTGTGTTACATTTTGCTGAATAGGGGGTTCAATCAACCAAAGTAAGCTATTTTTTGAAATCTTTTTTAAGAGGGAGAGCAATTTCCCACCCTCTAATCAAGGTAGCTCTGCCACTGAAGATAAGGGTAATTTTATCTTATTTGTCATTGACTTAACAGCCAAATTGACTAGAATCAAACGGAAGGACTAAATTTATGACGGAATAAAACATAAGGACTTCAAAAAATATTTCTAGAAATGGGAACTGACTAGTTGTATTTTGATATATACAAGGATATAATAGTAATTTTTCCTTTTGGAAATTTGTTTTTGTATATCTAATAAACTCAAGGCATCTCACATGATATTAATAATCTTTGTGTTTTAAAAAATGATTTCTGAAATGAACAACAACTAGTTGGGGTCGGCTATATGAATCATTTATTTTTCAAAATTCGCTCTCATCAAATTAATATCAATACGATGAAAAGTAATAAGTTGAAAAAAAATATATATTTTGAAGTACCTTTTGTAAAAAACATTTTAATGGAAATTTTAAATCAGTTGATATGTTAATAAATAAAACAAAGCATAAATAGGTAACAATAACTCATTAGAGTCTACTACATGAATCTTTTGTTTTCATTTTGTTCTATTCATAATTATATTCTCAATTATATTCAAAGACAATAGGTCTTTTGCAAAAACTTGCCTCCAAGCAGTTGTAGGTTTACCTCTTCCCCTTTTGACACCATCCACTATTAAAGTATCATATTTACGAATCAAGGCATATTGGGGTCTACGTAATATATGACCATACCATCTCAAACATCATTCTCTCATTTTATCTCAAAATTTTGCAATTTGCACATTTTCTTTAATGTGATCATTTCTAATCTTATCCAACCTTATGATCACACATTCATTTCAGCATTTGCATCTGTGCAATATTGATCTTGTGAGCATGTTGGGCATTTGGTACCCAATGATCACTCTCATTTAGCATTATTCGTCTCACCATCGTTTTATATATAGAACTTACCTTTCTTCTTGTTAGATATTTTCCTAGCTATTACATATTTAGCACTCCTCCATTCCATCCATCCTACTTCAAGTGTGATGAGAAACATCTTCATCTATGAGATCCCCTTCTAAAACATAGAGCCTTGCACTTGGATACCATTATATCATCTAATCTAAACTGACTTTCCCGCTTTTTCTTAAACCAAACTTGCAATGTATATAAATCATTTTCATTTTTCTTAGCCTTAAACTCTTTTCCCCAAGAGTTCTCCTCCATATTTTCAACTTTTGGTTTTATCTCTTACTAGTTTCATTAATTAGGACAATATCATTTGCAAATAACACGCACTAAGGAACATCCTATTGTATATTACTAGTTAGCACATCCATTGCTAGGGTAAATAAGTATAGGTTCGAAGCACATCCTTCATGTAGCCCAACTGTTATGGGGAACTCTTCCATATCTCCTCAATTTTTTCTCGCACCAATGACTCATGCATTTTCATACATAGCTCTAATGATGTTTATATAGTTGGTATGCCTCCTTTTTTCTCTAACACCCACCAAAGCACTTCTCTCAATACAGAAGCTTTCTCTAGACCAATAAACAACATGTGTAAATTCTTCTTTTCTCGATAAATTTCCATCAATCTTCTTAAAATTGAAAACAATTATAGATCTACTTAGACATAAAACCAAATTAGCACTCGGACGTGTGGGTCCCGAATATATATGGCACAACCCAAGAGGGGGGGTGAATTGGGTTTTCTAAAAATTGAAATAAATTTTAAAAATTCTAAACAGAAATTAGAATTCTAAGCACAGCGGAAAACACACAGAACTTTGTGAGAATAGAATATAGATTAGAATATCCTCACAATGTTCTAATTGCAAAAAATAGAAAGTCTGTGCAAAGTGCAGCTATTGATTAGAACAGCTTTACACTGACTTATACACTATCAGAGCTACTTTATGAATGAAAGTTATAGAAATTGAAACTTCCTCATAAAGTTTGAGAAAACATATAAAGCTATGCGAAAGACAGTTATTAAAATCAGAACTTCTTCACAGAGCCTTAATAAAATATTAGAACAACTTTATGATGGAGAGCTATCAAGATTAGAACATCCTCATAAAGTTTAGAACATTAAATAGAAACCCAATCAGTGAATAATACTGGGAATAGAACAATAGTTAGAACATAGTATATTCACTTTATTAGAATACCAGAGTTCTAATGTTCAGAATAGATAAGACTTATTGTCGTTTTTAGAACATCTGAATTATTAACAATTTCAGCGTTTCTAAAAATTAAACAAGAGTGTAAAAGAGACATTATCAACCAAACTTCAGAAATAAAGAGATCAACACCGAGAGTTATAGTGGTTCGGCACTAACTCGCCTACATCCACTCCCCAAGACGCATCTTGAGATCCTCAACTAAGTTATCTCTTTTAAAGGGTAAGAGACAAACCAACAGTACAAGGCAATAGATCAAAAACCTAGATCTACCGTTTTTGTCCCACTAGATTTTCTAAAGGTTATAGTTAACCTCAACCCTTTCTGTTTTTGGTAGAGTACAGAAAACTCGATTCAAGACATTACTATCCCACACATGGAGAAGGTCGCTTGATAACCTCTATCTCAATAGCTTCTAACCTAAGCTATTACACACAAAAGTTTAACAAATAACGAGCCTGTCTACTATAGAATACAAATTCTAAATAGACAGAAAGAAACGCCTATATAAGCACAGGAAAAACAATTTTATCAGATTAGAAGATCGATTAGAACACAGAATTGTTTTTCAAAAGTAATTGTAAAAATTCTTTTCACTTTAAATAATGAAAACGTTAAGTGTAGAGATGAAAAGAAAATGGGGGTAGAGAGTAAGTTTTGAGAGATAAAGATTCGTTCAATGAGAGAATGCTCTTAAAACAAAAACTCTTACTTCACCAAATGTTTAAGGCGTGAATGTTCCTTTATATAGGAAGCAAAGGAGCTGTCGCCTTTTGGAAAGAGATAGAAATCAGAATATCTTCTTTCCTTGTTTAGAAGATATGAAAGAAGATATGAAAATCTTTGTTACCAAAAATTATTTTATCCCTTTTGGTAAGAGAATAAAATCCGATTTTTCCTTTAGAAAAGATTTTCGACAGTTTTTATTTTGGAAGGATATTCTTACTAAAACCGAAAGAGATTCTCTTTCATTTTTAAAGTAAGAAAATAATTTTAAGTACTTCAGATCTATCAAAATATTATTTCCGAAAAGAGAGTGATTGTATTACCAAAAACATTTAGAGAAGAGATCTCTATAGTTTTTAGGAAAACAAAACTTTTCGATTTAAAGGAATATTTTCGAAAATACATTATTTTGGAGAAAACTAATTTTCCGAAAAATATTTTTGAGAGAGAAAAAGATTTTTGTTTTCATATATGGATTTTATCTCTATCCTACAAAGTTTCCTAAATTCCTAGCTACTAGGTTCTTCGAAATCTTCACACTCAATGTAAGACTTGCCTTGTACGATTTCTTTCCATAGAAATTCTGCATAAAATAAAATTAGCACAAATAACATAATTTTAAATTTATTCGTTTTGTATTAATCATCAAAATCCGAGATTAAAAATCGACCCTTGAGCCAACAGGACGTTTTTGTAATATCCCTAAATGTAGTTTCTATTACTCTCTTCCAAAGCTTCATAAAGTTTAACTCAATAAAATTCTCAAAGCTTAAATAAATTTTCAATTATTATTAGCATTTTCAAAATATAAAGAGAAATTTTAAAATGATATTAATTATATTTAATTTCATAAAATGAAAATCCATAAAATTGAAATAATAATGTCATAAAAATTGTAATTAAAATGCACAAACAGATATAAAAACATTGTGAATTTTTTTCTGTTATTTTTATGAAATGAATTTAGAAATTCCAAAAGTTTTAATAAATTTCGATTCAGATAAATTTAATTCCATAAAATCAAATGCATGAAAGTGAAATATACTTTTTCAAGGTTCTGACAAGAAAACGTGAAATTTAAAATGAATTTTATAAAATCCATTTGTATATTATATGTTGTTGAATATATAATTAAATTAATTTTAAATTCATTATTTTAGATATATATATATAAGAGATAATTGAATGAAAATTACAGGGCACCCTGTCCCTACATCCAATAGATTTATGGGCATAGGCACCCTATAAATGGAAGTGTTGAAAGGCCAATTTCCAAACATTGAGAGCTGAAAATCATTGAATTGATTGAATGAGAAAATGGAGGTTCCTTCATTGACAGTGGTGTTGGCTTTATTTTATGCAGTAATAGTTGGAGGAGCATTGGGAGATGGTGAGCTGAGTACAACATTTTATGAAGAAAGCTGCCCAAATGTCTCAACCATTATAGGTGGAGTGCTTAAAGAGGCCTTGCAATCTGATCCAAGAATGGGTGCTAGCCTCCTCAGGCTTTACTTTCATGACTGCTTTGTCAATGTAACTTTCTCTCCCTTCATTATCTATCTTCATCATCATCATCATCTTGTTTCATTTTTTTTTTTTTTTTCTGTCGATTGAACTTGAAATATTTATATTAGTGATGAATTTGCCCAGCAATCAAGCGTATGCACTTTTTTTTTTTTAAATTTCTCTTTTACTTCTTTCATTTTTTTATTATTTCGAGTCAATTTGACTTCTGACTACTGATTAAAGTTGTTTTACCAATGGCGGTTGGTTTGAGTAGAAAAAGACTCCAACTCTTTAAGTAAGAGGTTGAGTGTCTAATCTTTGTGAATTAAAAAGATCTCAATGGAGAGCGCTTCTCTCTTATAGATTGAAAAATAATTTATTTACTTGTATCATTTTTTAAATTATTTTTAAATCCCATTTGATTGACAAAATAATTTATTTGCTTGCACTTTTAAATGATTGATTTAAATAGATTAGCACTTGAAATTCATGAATATCTAAATTTCAATTTATGATTTTTCATTTGTTATTTTTTTTTAATAAGGATGTATTTATCCCAGAATTTATAAAGCAATATCCAATTTTTTCAAAAATTAACTTTTTTTTATACAATTTTCCATTTAAACTTGCACCAAAAGAGCAAAAAATCTAATTTTTAAATTTAATTTAAATCAAATATAATTTAAAAACAATTAAATAATTGGTTTAAACAAAATAAAACTAGAAAATAATAAATATTTTTCAAATCAAATATTCAATATAATCAAATATTTTTTCTAATTCTATAACTTGTTTACTTGAAAATTTTGTTTAATTATTTTTTAAAACAAAGAAAAGACACTATAATTTTTTTTATAATTATTGTTATGTATTTTAAAATATTTTTTATTTCGTAATTTTAAACTTTTAAATAATTTTTATTACTTAAAAATATTAACAATTATTTTTTATAATTTGACTTCTTGTTCTTTTTTCATGTGAATTTGGGGAGTAAATTGTTCAAAAAGTTAATTTTTAGGCAAAATTGAGCTTTATTTCTTTTTTGCAATGCAGCAGTATTGAGTATCCTATACAATTTTAGGTATAAAACTGCTATGGTTTAAGAGTTCATGGCTACCATCCTCGTCAATATTTTTATTCGAATCGAACCCCTAACTTTGCAAAGATTTTCTATTAAGTGTGTCTTATCACTTGAGCCACTCTTTATAGACATTTTTCATTTGTTATTTATAAGAAAATTAATAAACATTGAGATTTATTATTTTAAATTTAATGTGTATCAACTTAAATGTACTTGGTACAAAATATGCAATCCAACGTAATAAAATAAAATAAAATAAAATAAATTTTTAGTATATTTTTCTGTTGAAATTTTCATTTGGTTACATTCATTTACATAGGAAGGAATTACAAGTATTGAAACGACATGTAGTTTGTATTTGAAAGATTCCAAGAAATTAATGAATTGCTGTGTGTTTCAGGGTTGCGATGCATCAATTTTATTAGATAACAGTTCAACTATTCAAAGTGAGAAAGATGCTCTTCCTAACAGAAACTCAATCAGAGGGTATGAACTTGTTGATAAAATGAAGGCAGAGTTGGAAACTGCTTGTCCTGGAGTTGTTTCCTGCGCCGATATACTCACCATCGCAGCTCAAAAATCTGTTCATTTGGTAACGTTATTAGGTTATAATTTTTTTTTTAATTCATTGGATATTCAATATGGGCCGAAATAGTTTTTCTATTGGCTTATCAAATTCGTGAAAATTATTGTAATCCATTTGAGTCCCACATTTCTCACATAAGTGAGAACCAATTAGACAACCATCTGATTGACTATAGTCTTATAATTTTTTTTTTTAGCTAACACTACGGAGGGTAGTCCTCTAAACTCATCAAATTAGTGAAAATATTTATGGTCGAGAAAACTCGAATTCGAGACATCTTACTCCTCACATAAATGAGAGAAAACTAATCAAACCACACTTGATTGGCACTATAATCTTATATTTTTTATCTATATTGAAAATGATTAATTTTAATCTAATCAATAGATCTTAAATTTAATTTGTCATCACGAAAAAATTACTATTTCGTCTTTATATTATTTTAATTTGGTCTACGCCTTTCTAGAAATACATAATGTTTGATTCCATAACTTTAAATTTTTATTAAAATTATAATCAAAACAAATACATATCTGCATAGTGATAATGTAGATTCCATGAACTTTTCATATCTATGCAATTATTTGACTAAATGAAAGGTCTATAAATCTTATACATGTTTCTAATTATAGATCTTTTTCGATGATAAGAATGCAGAAATCACATATATTTGAGCTCTTATTAAATACATAAATCTATTAATATTTTTCAAAAAAAAAATGTAATATTTTAATTTTTACTTTAACCAATTGAACATTTTAATTTATAAAACTGTACATATTAAGTAATTTAACTTATAAAATTATTCTACTAAACTTTTTAAATACTTTAAAGCTTAATCACAAGTGTAAAGAGATGTATAATATTATTAAAATTCATATCTTGTAGCATAAAATAGATCTTCTATAATTAATTTATAATAATAATAATAATAATAATAATATATGGATAATGTGTGGTTGCAGGCGGGGGGACCATCGTGGAGTAGTCTATTAGGAAGAAGAGACGGCACAACCGCAAACTTAACTCTGGCCAATCTTATAATGCCAGGTCCAACTGAATCCCTCAATGCGATCAAGTCCAAGTTCGTAGCCGTCGGCCTCAACAATAATACTGATCTCGTTTCACTATCAGGTACCCCATTTTTCTTTTGGGTAATTACTGTATAGTCCCTAAATGGTAGGGCTGCAAATGAGATAAGCCGCTTGTGAACTCGTTTAATCAACAAGCCAAGCTTGAGCTTGTGTCATTAGTTTGCACTAGTTAATTCTATCGAACTGAGCTCATGAGCTAACTAACAAGCTAAACTTATCAAGCAGAGTCGAGCTCACGAGCTAGCTCAATAAGACAAAATCAATTAAAACTTATATTAAAACGACATCATTTTTTGTTAATAGATTTCGAATTTGTGCTCGGCTCGTTTAAGGTTATCGAGTTGAATTTGAGCTTGGCTATTTTTAAATGAGTCGAGCTCGAGCTCAGATTTTTGAGCTCGAGCATATCCTCATCGAGCGAAGCTTGAACTCACCAAAACTCAACTCAGCTCGATTTATTTATAGCCTTACTAAATGTTGTTCAAATACATTAGCAAAGACTTCTATTTTCAAAATCACACTATTTAGTCCTTGCATTATAATTTCATTGTACTATAAGATCCAATCATTAATTTTTTTTTGTTAAGTGACTATGAAATGTCAAAAGTAACTCTAAAGATAATTACTATATGATCCTTATGATTTGATAAAATAAGAACCTCAATTTTCATGATTTTATACTATTTAGTTCATATATAGTAATTATTTTTATGGGTGTTTTTTATATTTCTCAACCACTTAATAGAAAAACTAACTATTAGACTATATGGTAAAATAAAATTATATATTGTGACTAAATAATGTAATTTTAAAAACCATGATCCTTATTAATGTAATAGATAAAAACTTAGGGACCATACAGTAATTATCTCCTTTTCTTTTTTCTTTCTTCTTTTACAATGTCACGGTGAGCGAGGCTTTTTTGGGGGTCGTGCTATAAGTAACTTAGCTAAATCTATTGATGGTCGATGTAAAATTTCCGCCTCTAAATCTCGAGAAAGGAGGCGTTAGAGGTGTCACTTATCCCTTAAAAGTTTTTTAAAAATTATCTTCTAAAAAATTTATATTTTTCGGTTCTACTTTTTAAAATAATGTATTTTTTTTCTATTCTTAGCTTTTTTTTTTTTTTTTTTAGTTCATTGAAGACTTTTATTGTTCAAAATAATACTGTAGGCTATATAACAGGGGGTAGCCCTCCTCTTAACTCACTAAATTTGTGAAAATACCTGGAGTCAAGAGGACTCGTACTCGAGACCTCTCACTCTTCACATAAATAAGAAAATCAATCAAATCACCATCTGATTGACTAATTCTATAACTTTCAGTTCTAACTTCACCACCGTTGAATGATACATTTAATGGAATCAACAAGATTGATTTAGCAATCATAAAAAAAAAAATGATTTAGAGGTCATTTAGTATTATTATTTCTAAAAACATATTTTTTCTCTGGAAATTAAAGTAATCATATTGATGCTATAAATGCATTATTTTTGCAATATAATTTTTTATAGGCCATTACTAATTTTAGAAAAATATATATAATTATAGATTTTCCTAATTCGTACCACAAATTGTTTCTAATATTTTCCTTTCATACAAAATGGGCTATTGACAATAGAAGTGTCAAATTTAACATTGAGCCTTCATAATCTTAAAAGTTGACTTATCGGAAATTGTGATTTACTTCTACACCTTGGTGATCTTAGACCATGAATTCCTATTTGAAATAAATGAATTTTACAAAATTTCAAATTTTATATGTCAAAAAGAAAATTATATTTCTTATTTTTTAAATTAAATTCTGAAGAATTAGACATAACTTGAATAAATTCCACCAAAATTATCGAATTTCAAATGAATTACACAAAACTTATAGAATTAAAGTTTAGAGCCAAAATGCTTATCTTTCATCTCAAAATTTCTCCATCCCCCTTCCCCCACCTTTCCTTTTTCTTTTTCTTTTTCTTTTCCTTTTTCCTTTTTCCTTTTTCCTTTTTCCTTTTTTTTTTTCTTTCTTCTTTTTTATCTCCCTTTTCTTCTTCTTCCTGCCTCTCTCTCTCTCTCTCTCTCTCTCTCTAACTATTTTTCTCTCTCTATCTTTCGCCACTTGCTCTTTATGTCCCTCATATTCTCTCTCTACATCTTTTTCCCTCTATAGCTTTCTATCTTTGACTAAAAAAAAAAGAAAAAATTAGTCCTGTTTATTATAGTTGTTTATTATGAGTTTTTTATTTATTAGAAATATGAAACAGTTTTTAGTTTTTGATTCTTTATTTTTTGAAAATTATTTTTTTTTCTAAAATTTATTTTCTTTTTTTATTCACAATGTGAAAAATTGTTCCAATTATCAAATCTTCTTATTAAGTCATTAAAGATTTTAGTTAATAATAAATTTTTTAAAAATCTAAAGTTTCAGATGAAATAATTAAAAATATTTTACAATTTAATTTAAAATTTTAATGTTACAGTAACTATTGATTATTATGTTGAATAAAAACATAATATCCAAATACTATAATAAATAAATAATATTGAACGACATTAGATTTATATAGATAGAGAAAATAATAATAACAACAACGATAACAATAATTTTATGAAAATAAATCTTATAAAATGAAAAAAATAAGAAATGTAAAATTAAAAATAGAAAATACAATTCTGTAAACCAATACTACCTATGGGTTAATAAATTTTATTTTTTTTGTTTTCAAAACAGTTTTCTCAGAAGTAAAGAAAAAAAAAATTAAACAAGTTTAAATAAACAGATTTTGTTTATTTTTTGAAGAAAGAAACGAAAAACAAAAAACTTAATCCAAAACCTTAATAAGTTATAGAAAGGATCTTATAGTACCACTTTAATGATAGACAAAACAAATAATGCAATATTTTCAAGGCCATTTAAATCGGAAACCATTCTAATATTACTAATAATTTTAGGCTGGATACATAAATTTATCCTTAAATTTTATTTCTTTAATTTATATTCCGAGGGAGATCTATTTTGTCCGTAAATTTATAAATTTTAGTAGCGTTGCATAATTTTTCACACTAATAGTAACTGTTTTTAGTGTTCTTGACTTTTATATGTGAAATATTTTGATTTGTGGTTAGCACAATTTTTAAAATAATAATTTTTGCATTTGTCAACCATTTAATAAGTGTTTAATTGATCTAATTCTGCAAGCTGAAATGTTTAATAAAACGATTTTGCAAGGTGAAGTATTTAATAAATATAACTATAAGTTGAAGATTACTATAGATCAAAGTAAAAGTTGAGAGTATCATTGGGTTAAAGTAATAAAATTCAAAGGTGAATTGATTTATCAGAATGATAATTTTATAACCAATTCAAATTTGATCCACCCAAATCCATTTTATTAACCTTATTTTTTACCTTGAAGAAGAATAAAAGTATTCATTATTATAGAGTCCCTTTAAACATTCGGGAGGAAGCGCTTTCCCCCTTTACGGGCTTACCCAGTGCGAATCTAGATTAGCCGGGCCAGTGGACTTGGGACACTAGATGTTTAAAAAACCAAAAAATAGATTTATTACAGCAGAGATAAAATTGAGGAGCTGTATAATTAAATTTAAGTATAACGAGGAGACTATTATTTTCAGGTGCCCACACATTTGGACGAGCTTCATGTGAAAATTTTGCTAGTCGTTTATACAATTTTAATGGCACTGGTGAGCCAGACCCAACATTGAACTCAACCTACTTAAAAATGCTTATCCAAAAATGCCCTCGAGGTAGAGATGGAGGAACGAGCCTTGATCTCACAACACCTACGGTGTTTGATGGAAAATATTATTCTAATCTTCTTGTTAATGAAGGACTTCTCCAGAGTGATCAAGAACTATTTTCTACTCCTGGGGCTGATACTGTTCATATTGTTACCAATTTCAGTGCTAATCAAACCTCTTTCTTTGCAAGCTTTGTGGTCTCCATGATTAGAATGGGAAATCTCAATGTTTTAACAGGAACTGAAGGAGAGATTAGATTGAATTGTAGGGTCGTTAATGGAAATTCAACTGGAGCAAATACCCTTGTTAGTTCAATCTGATCATAAGCAGTAACGGATGGAGGATTTAAATTTAGAAGGAAAGAGTCTACTACACTTGATATCCTTCTTTTTTTTTTTTTTTTTGTTTTTATTTATAGGCACATCTATTTCTTAATTCAAATGTCGGTTGATAAAAAAAAAAAAAAAAAAAAAGAACTGCATATCTAAAAATAAAAATTTTTGAAATTTTAATAAGACAATGCCTGTAAGTACCTGTGTCCATCGGTGATTGTAAGAAAATTTATACACTTTTATCTATTTGATCGTCTTTTGTATTGTGTTTATCCTATATGAGTATTTTATGTTTTGGTGAGTTAAGGAAAATTACAATTTCAGCCTATTGAGATTTCTCGTGAATAAAAAAAAAAGCCCCAACTGTGTTTGATTTTTCAGCGTATTGAGCTTTCTCGTGAAAAAAAAAAAAAACAGTCCCAACAGTGTTTGATTTTTCAGTTGATCAACCACGTGTAAAATTATTCATCCGCCTGCCACGTGTTTGATCAATATTTTATTGATCTGCCTACCATTCCATGTATAGTACTTGACATTTTAACTCATCCGCCATGTTCAATTAATCACCTTTTTTTTTTTTCCGTTTATTTTGAAAAATATTTATCAGTCTATAACTTTATTTATGAATCAAATTATGAAAAAAAAAATTTAAAATTATTTCTATTTTATTCGAAATACTCTCATTTCAATAAAAATTTATATATTCATTACGTCGATCGATAGATGGAAGCATGGACCGGCATGAACAAGTCAATCCCGTTTATTTTTCTGTTCCTAAAATATCTCAAGTCACATTTCTTGTAACTTCACTTAGAAGCTTATACTAACACCTTATATTTACATATATTAAGTGTAGGTATTTGATTAATGTGATAATAATGTATACAATAAATGTGAGCATAAGTAGCTTTTTTCTTCATTAAAAATAATTTTAATTGATATATATATTTTTTATGGAATATTACTTCAACATTGAATGAGAATATGAAAAATATAAATTTTGTTGATAACGATTATATTTTTATTATTCATAGATACAGTTTTTTATATGTTTTACTTAATGTTCAAACTTGCATCTAATTGTTGATTAAGGAGGTTTTATTTTCTTGCTAATCATGAGCTTAACATAAAAGGTGTGGTTAGAGGTGAACTTATACAATCTCTACCAATTATGAAATTTTAACTTAACAATTCAAAATCCAAATCCTTCTTTTCAAGAAATACAATGTGAAAGTTAGAAAAAAAAAAAAGGAATGGTCTTCTCACATAAGCGAGGTAGAGACTTCAGTGTTTTCAAAATATTCGAAAATTATCATTTCAAGTGGCAGTTGTTTGTTATTGTAAATTCAATGAAACATTTCTTTTAGCAAAAAGAATAATTCATTATTCATTTGAATACAGAAAAAATAATCATTTCTTTTTAACTTTATTAAAGAAAATTTTCTTTCACGTTTAAAATGAAAACTCTTAGTCTTATCATTATTACAGCAAATTGGTTTTTTTTTTTTTTTTTTTTTTGAAAAAATTAAACTAGAAATTTCTAAGAGAAAACAGTATATAAATATAGGATACATATCAATATATTTTTATATTTTTATTTAGGAAGTCTAAAAATAAACCACTTATAGAAAGAATAAAAAATATAATCTTGAATTGAAGTATCTGATTCACTTGATGGAGCATAACATTTGTGCGATAGGTGATCGCTTGCTCCACTTGATAACTATTCATGGTCGCTGTTCGATTCTATTGTCTTTCTACAAGTCCGATCTCATTACCTTTAAATTTTTTCTTTTTATTAGAGAAGAGATCTGCACTTCTTTCTGCATGGCTATCCAAATAATAAAATACGTTAGACAAAATCACCACAATAATAATAACAATAACTCAAAAATTAAATTTGAGAACAAATTACCAAGATATGGGTAATAATAAATTTCAATATTTGGGTGACAATAAATCAGATCTAGACATAAATCTAAGAATTATTTGCAAAAAAAAAACCAAAAAAGAAAGGGGTGACTATCAGTGAGAACTCACCGGTGGTCGTCCGTAGTAGAAATAAGGAGAGAGCTTCTATATTATAGATTTTAGCCTAAAAATTATCCAAATATTCTAAAGCTAAATATTTTCATCAGAGAATTTTTTTAATATTAGGAATAATAATAATTTGAGTTTCAGATGGAAAAGTCTATTGCAATCAAAGGATATCCTGAAAAAAAAGGCATGCAGTGAAAAGTCGGCAATAGATGTTCTATTTGTTTGTTTAAAGACCCGTGATAACCTGGAGATTATAATTTTTATAGTAGATCTCCGATAATTTTTATAGTAGATCTCCGATGAAGGTATGTGATTTTCTTTGATGCTTCTAATCATTAAGATGTTGCTAAACTCATTAATTTTCAGACCTGAATGATGTGAAGTGTATTTTAACAATTCCTTTGAAGACTGAGTGTGGCGGAGCTAAGGATTATTTTTGAAGACGAAATCAAACTTTAGGATGTATTAGATATTTGACAACATAATAAGAACTACATAAATAATTAAGAAAAAATTTTTTCTCAAAATTAATTAATAATTTTTTAGTTTTCAACACATTGAAATATTAAATAAAATAGTCATTTTACATATTTTACATGTTAAATAATAACTTATTAAACTTTTACGGAAGAAGCTAGCATTACAAGCTCATATTCAAAGTCAAATAAATAGGGTACCTAGAAATACCTAATTAGCTGCCGTCCCCATTTAAGGGAGGAAGAGATCAAAGTGGACTCCAAATAATTTTTAATATATTTGGTATTTATTTATTTAATTAGTTATTAGGGATATCTTTCAAATACTTTGCGTAACTTAATAAACTTAAGAATGTATCTCATGTTGAACTTCAGCATTTTTTTAACTCATGGAAGACTGGACAGGGGGAAGAGCTATTGGATTCAATTTCTACTAAATATATCTTTAGAGAGGGACGGAGAATCTTAATTGTGACTAACTCCCAAAGCTGGATTAGACGGTCCCTGATAATATGATCCGGATACCGATGGTTTATATATATATATATATATATATATATATATATATATATTTTAATCCTAAAAATTGGATAATAATGAGAGATATTGTGCATCATATAATATCTACATTGTAGTCCTTAGTATGAATCTGATCTATTTTGATGCTAACGTGTACGTCTCTCACTGGACATCATAATCAAGCAACTGATAATACTTTTAAATAATATTATATTTTATTATTTATTTTTTTATTCATTGAAATTTCAAGGGTCGAAAGAACATTATGATGTGCAGAAGAGAGATTATCCCTCTCCTTTATTCATCAAATTAGTGAAAATATTTTTAGTCGGTACATAAATATTATAATTTTATTTTATTTACAATAATTAAATATTTTATACATAATTTTGACAATATAATTAAAAAAATAAAAATTTACAATAATTACAGTAACAAAGACGTGTTGACTTGGACAATATTTTAAATATTTTTATTTTAGTCTTCAACAAAATGATTTTCTATTCATACATATCCAATTTCAATGGGCCAAATACATGATTAACCCCAAATTGTTTTTTGAAAAATCTTATGAGCTCTGAATTTTGAAAATGAGTTTGACTCTTAAAATTTACTTTTAATTAGAGGTAACCAAACCGAATCAAATCAAATTATTTTTTATTTTGGGTTTGGTTATTGGTATTCAGTCTTTGGATCAGTTATCATAAAATACTTATTTGCTAACTAAAACTGAAACAATATATATCGAACCGAATTAGTCAATTTGATACGGTTTCCAATCTTACTTCGTTTGATTCAATTTCAAGAAAAAAAATTATTTTCGATTTTTGATTTTTGCGGCTCGATTTGGTTCAAACTGAACCGCTTGTTTACACACCCATATTTTTTAATTTGTAACTCCCTTAGTTTCAATTTTTATCCACTTGTAGCTTTTTGAAACTAATTCACTCTTTAATTTAAGAGGCGTAAGATTGTTAAAAAAAAAAAAATTATGGCTATAAAGCCAAAAATAAAATGTCAAAAGTAACTTTAAGACACTATAAAATCACTTTCCGAATTAGAAGGCTTTGCATTAAAAATTGAGAGGTTAAATTGGGGTGTAAATGAGTCGAGCCGTCTCACGAACTATTTGAATTCGCTTGAAAAGAGTTCGAAATGTTCAACTCGAGTTCGAACTTGCTCATTTGGCAAACTAGCCGAGCTTGAGCTTAATGATGTTCAGCACGAAAACTCGTCGAGCCTTATCGAATTTAACAGGCTTTTTCGTAAATATACAAAATCACAAACAAGTAATAAAGAGTAAGTAGAGTATTGTCCTATGAAGATTGTATACCAAGTACTAAAATTAAGGACAATAAAAAAAATGTATTCGAAAATAAAATAATTAAAGTAAAAACAATAAGAATTAGATCAAGCAAGAAGTTGTCGAAAAGAAATCAAAGTTTAAAAGTTACTAGGGATTTTGACTTCACTTAATTCTATCTGGTTTATCTTATTAGTTTGATAATCAATTTTAATTATTTAAGAAGGAGAAATAACCCTAAATTCGCTAATAAGCTCTATCAATGTTTTATTATCTATTTTAATCCAATTCAATTACCCATCTCTTAATGGCACAACCAAACGTAGATTAAATTATTAACTTATTGTGATTATTCAAGAATTTACAAATTAAGGCCTTTAATTTTTTAAAAACCTCACACGAGTCAAATCATCTAGCTCTCACATCAAGTTGCTAGTCTCATGAAATTTATTACTTTATTCATACCAAACACCCTTCTCTCAACAGTGATTAAAGAAATAAATCAACCCAGGGGAAAAACTTTGCCTGGAAGTATTAAGATCAATAATAAATTTTACTTGAATAAAGAAAATCAAAGCTAATATTATAAACTGGAGTTGAATTTAAGCTACATTATATCCCTAGTAAAGAGATTTAGTTCCACATAGCAAATAAATCAAACTCAATTAAATTTGTAAATAATCTCATAAAGAATAATAAACAAAAAAGACAGTTTAGAAATAAAACTAGTCAACAATTGGTTTGAGTAGCTTCCTTAAATCTTGACACCAACTTGAAGTCTTAAAAGAGATAAAACTATGTAGAAAATAATAGAACAAGAGATAAAAAATAACGTAGCTAAACTCTTTCTTTATATAGACTTCTTGGGAAATCTTCGGCTTCCTTTTTTGGAAAAAGAATCTCTAATGAGGAAGAAATCGTTTTAAGATAAGAAACTGATTAGACTTTATATTTCTTTCGATTTAGAACTCTTGCAACAGCTAAATGAGGTTTAAACTTGATTGGCGCGTTAGAAAAGCATCTTATACAAGTCCATGCAAGCGGCACGAGCTAGAATTGAAGATTTCAGCCCAATATGAAGTCTGGCCCTCAACACGGGTGTACTTTCTGGCACGGGCTGGGCGTGCTAGCTTCTAAGTCCTTAATGTGGTTGCAGCATGGGCCATGCTTAGGTGAACATGCTCTTGGATTGACATCTTCTTGTAGCACGGATGTGCTAACCCCTAAACCTCATTGGAATTTCTCTTGAACTCAGCATAAGAGTGCTGACACACCCAGGCCGTGCTAACCTTTTTGCCTAAGTACATTCTTTTTTTTGTTTTTGGCTGGGTTCCTTACAAAAATTTTGTAAAATTTCTCAAAATAAAATACAATGTGATTAAAGGAAGCTTTATTGAAAAATATAAATCAATTAACTGAAATAAAACAAAAATAAATAAAAACTAAATGAAAACCTAAATAAAATTTACTAAAAATAACTATAAAAATAACACCCATCAGAACTTTTATACATATATAATTATTTTAGGTTATTCGAGCTTCGAACCTCGCTTAAAATTTTTCGAGTTGAAATGAAGCCTCAAGTTGAGTTTGAGTCTAAAATTTTCAAGCTCTTTAATTTTCGAGCCGAGTTTCGAGCATGACAAATTTGAGCTTAGCTCAACGTTACACCTCGAGATTAAGTTATAAGTCCCCGCTAAAAAAACTTTCCACTTTAAAAGAATTTAATCTTAGAAAAATTACAAAACGATAGAATTAAGAAAAGTATAGAGGACAAAATCAAAGTCAAATGTTAAACTACATGAAAGTCTATTTAATGTTTGAAAATAAGACATAACAAGCATCTAAACGGCATCTACTAATTCCTCTATTGCAGTCTATATATATGTTTTAGGTAGTGTCATTCTCACTCAATTAATTATTTAAAATCCAAACTATTTAATTGCTCACTAACAAAAATATATTTAATTTTTATATGTCAACATCAAATCACATGGTGCCACAATTACTGGCCCAATACATAAATTTTGTAACTTAAGAGGCACAGTAAAATTTCCATATATTTTAATTTATAAAAATTATTTTAACGGATACTTCATTAATTATTACATTTAGCATTCAATCTTGCAATCTTCAATGAATAAGATAAACATTTTGAAAGGAAATGAATAAAATAAAATAAAATAAAAGGAGAAGAAAAGTCAATGTTCAATGCATTAGACATTAATTGCATATTTTGTTTTTTTATTCATTAATTATTTGATCAAATATTATAGGAGAAAAAAAAAAAAAAAAAGCTCAGTTCCTACTAATATTGAAAATATGAGTAGATAAAGCCTATAGCCCATAGCTAAGCACCGTGTCTCAGCTTCCAATCTCTCTCTCTCTCTCTCTCATCTATAAATACAAAGCTTCAATGAACTCTTCTGACACTGCAAGTTTAAGAAATATTATTTGTAAGATATAAACAATGCACAGTTCTGTTTCTTCTTCTTCTTCTTCTGCTGCTGCTCCTCCATTAATGGTGGTAGCTCTAGTTTGTGGAATTCTGGTTGGAGGAGTATCAATGGCGTATGGGCAGCTAAGTCCCACATTTTATGATGAAAGCTGCCCAAATGTGTCGAGCATTATACGTGGAGTCATTGAGCAGACCTTGCAATCTGATCCAAGAATTGGTGCTAGCCTCATTAGGCTTCACTTCCATGACTGCTTTGTTAATGTAATTTCTTAAGTTCTCTTTTCATTTTTATTTCTCTCATTTTTTTTTAAATTCTGACATGAAATTTTTTTTGATTAATTCAGTTTATAAATTTTATATTATCCGAAATAATAACTTAAATTAACTGGTATTAACTAGGAAAATGAATATTTTGTTATTTTTATGCTTTTTATAATTTTTAAAATCAAATAGGCTTAGGAGGGTTTTTTTTTTTTCCTTCTCTTTTTTATATAGTTTGTTACTGTCATAATTATAATTATAACAATGATTATGAGACCAAACACATAGATTATCTTTATATTTTTCATGAAAAATTTTATGCATATCAAAAATTTTTGGTATTATTATATAAATGTCCATATAATTAGTAAGAAGATTTTTAAGAATTTCAGTTTTCATATGTGAAAAAGTGATTTAATGTCTTGTTGGTATAATTTTATTATTTTTTAACTAACTAATAATTTTAAAAGTTGAAGATTAATAAATAAATTAAAATATGTAAAATGATGTTATAATTTTTTTTTTTTGCAAAATAATATGTCGGTAAATTTATATATTTAGCCAATATGATATTATTATTATTATTGTTAGTGATATTTTTCTATTTCTTTATATATAATAATAATAATAATAATAATAATAATAATAAAAGATCTGTTAAGCTGTCTTTTTCTTTCTCTCTTATATTCTATAGGAAAGGACAGAAATATGAAATATCATAGCAGTCAAAATACACACCACACACTCAAAAGATGGTGTGATCTTTACGGTACATTTATTGTGGCCTGCAATACTTTTTTGATGCTAAACTATTGAAGGAAAAATAATAAAAGAAAAAGGAAAAATAGAGAAAGAAAGGACATTTTGGCATTGAAATGAAAGGTGAGCTGAAATTATAGCCTTTTCTATTTTTTCTTTTTTTCCAAAGTAAATGCCAGCAGAATACTACTTTATCATTTAATAATTCAAAATCATAATAATCCTTTTCCTATTATTATTATATTATTATTATTATGTGAGATTTGACCTAGTAAAGCCGATGACCCTTACTACTATTTATTTTAAAATAATAAAAAAGAAAATTTATTCGTTCCAACTGAATTAATGTGATTTCGAATTTCAATTATAGAAAATAATTGAAAATACGGATTTATCCTTATCACTATTATTATTAAACAAATGAATTGCATTAATAATATATGTATTATTGTAAAAATTGAATTGATATGATTTCAGGGTTGTGATGGATCAATTCTATTGGACAATACTGCAACCATAGAGAGTGAGAAAGAAGCTCTTGCAAATAACAACTCGGCTAGAGGCTTTGATGTGGTAGATACAATGAAGTCTAACTTGGAAACTGTTTGTCCTGCCACTGTTTCCTGTGCTGATATACTCACTATTGCTGCTCAAGAATCTGTTGCTTTGGTAAATATTAACTGTTAATAAAAATATAGAATTGAGGAGAACAAGAAGCTAATTATAATGATTAATTCTTGATTTATTAATGCTAATAATACGTATGGTTGTGTGCAGGCAGGTGGACCCACATGGAGTAATCTATTAGGAAGAAGAGACAGTACAACAGCAAGCAGAGCTCTGGCTAATATTACTATTCCAGGTCCCTTTGATTCCCTTGATTTGCTCAAACAAAAGTTTACCAATGTTGGCCTCAACAACGACACTGATCTGGTTGCTCTATCAGGTAACTATTTTGTTTTTCACTTGAGAATTTATATAAATAAGGTTGGGTTTCCTTTTTATCTAATTCTTTCGACTGAATTAAGGAGCTGAAAAGAGTGAGAAGTTAGAAAAAAAAAATTATAAATTAATTATTTTATTCTCAAAAATAATAAAATACCAGTATTTTTCTCCAATTACAATTACAGTATTATTATCCTCTAAGCTTTATTTTATTGTAGTAATTATAAAAAATAATTATAATAGGATAAATGTAATCACACAAAGTTTAAGGTACTTTTTAACTTTATTTTTCTAATTTCAATTTTTTGTTTTCTTTTGTTTTTTTTAGGTGCTCATACATTTGGAAGAGCTCAATGTAGAACTTTCGTGAGCCGTTTGTACAACTTCAACGGCACTAATCTTCCAGACCCAACACTGAACACAACTTACTTGCAGACGCTTCAACAAATATGCCCTAACGGAGGAAATGGAAGTGTGCTTACTAATCTTGATCCAACGACTCCTGATGCGTTTGATAAAAACTATTTCTCCAATCTTTTAACCAACGAAGGCCTTCTTCAAAGCGATCAGGAACTGTTTTCGACTACTGGAGCTGATACCGCTGCCATTGTTAGCGACTTCAGTAGTAATGAAACTGCCTTCTTTGAAAGCTTTGTTCTCTCAATGCTCAGAATGGGAAATCTTAGCGTTTTAACTGGAACTCAAGGAGAGATTAGGTTGAATTGCAGTGTAGTTAATGCAAATTCTTCTTCTTCTACAGCTTTTGACGGTCCTCTTGTCAGCTCAATATGATCATCTATATTTATGTATAAGCTAATTGTGTGCAAAGCTTAAATAAAGATATATACCATCTACTGTGTTTGGGAACATCTCTCAATGGTAAATGTTTGAAATATGTTTTCATTTGAATGTTATATTATATGTTTTGGCTATTAGAGTTATTGACATTATCTCTGTTATTTATTTATTTATACCAGTATTTAGAGGTCCACAGATTTGATTATAATTAAAAGTTGCTTTCATAATAACATTTGTCTAACAACTAGTATAACCTATCACAGTTGTTAGAACTATTGACAATTAATATTACAACAAAGCTAATATTCCTCAACATAGCTTAAATAACAAGACTTATATATATATATATATATATATATATATATATTCTCTCATTTTTTCTTCGATTTTTATTGCTTGTTTTTTTTTTGGGTGATAAGCAAAGAACAATTTATTATTATTAAGGAAAGAGATGAAACAAATAGGAAAAAGCTCTCCTAACTCAGGATTCTACACCCAAGTTAGCGGTCTTTCCCCGTGCACCCTGAATGTAAAGAACTTTGTATAGCTGTTAGTATTGCTTTATTCTTGGCAATGATTATATTTGTATAGCTGTTATATTCCGTACCAGATGCACATGTTATACTGTCATAGTTACTTTCATAATTACGTCATAACTGTATATTTATGTGCACATGTTATACTGTCATAGCTGTATATGTATGCTTTTCATAATTATGTCATAGCTGTATATACCCATAGCTGTATATTTATATGGCTTTCATGCCTAAGTGATAATACAATTTTTCAGCTGCACCATTTTTCCTTTGCTTAGGCCATATAATTCTCATAAATTTTTTTTTAGAAGTACCCCTTGTGTTTATCTTGGTTCTTCTCCTAATCATTTTGGACACATATGCTTGGATAAGGACTCGGATAGGATTTACATTGCAAAACATGTTTCTTTCAAGGAAAATGAATTTTTATTTCACACAAGTCAAACTACTACTGCCTAGGTGTCTCCTTCCTCCATGCAAACGTGGCTGCATCTTTGGACATTTCCTAATTTATCAAGTGATGCTTTGGTGACCAATTCTAATCCAGGTAGAACACCTTCTTTATCTGATTTTCCTTCCTTAAATTTGAGTCATAGTCTTCCTTCATCTCCTACTCACCTTGACCACACAACCCCATTTGTTCAACATTCAAATTTAACAACTTCCTCACCTAATCCTTCGCCCAACCGCAACTTATCCTCTACACTCCCAAACCTTAATTTGTCAGTTGATCTCACCCACTATGACACTTCACATGATCCCACCCTTCATCCTTCCTCTTCACCTCTTCTTGCCTCTCCTCCACGTGTTCATCCAATGTCCTTACGTCCCTCCACCATGGCCAAACGACAATCTCATTTTTCCACTTTCTCCTCCACTTCTAAACCCACAATTGACTACAGCAATGTGGAGCCCATCACCTACACCCAATCTAAATCATACCATCAATGGCAAACTGCAATGCAAAGTGAGATTAATGCCTTACTTGCTACCAAAACTTGGACCCTTGTCCTTCCTTAAATTTATTGAGTCATAGTCTTCCTTCATCTCCTACTCACCTTGACCACACAACCCCATTTGTTCAACATTCAAATTTAACAACTTCCTCACCTAATCCTTCGCCCAACCGCAACTTATCCTCTACACTCCCAAACCTTAATTTGTCAGTTGATCTCACCCACTATGACACTTCACATGATCCCACCCTTCATCCTTCCTCTTCACCTCTTCCTGCCTCTCCTCCACGTGTTCATCCAATGTCCTTACGTCCCTCCACCATGGCCAAACGACAATCTCATTTTTCCACTTTCTCCTCCACTTCTAAACCCACAATTGACTACAGCAATGTGGAGCCCATCACCTACACCCAAGCTAAATCATACCATCAATGGCAAACTGCAATGCAAAGTGAGATTGATGCCTTACTTGCTACCAAAACTTGGACCCTTGTCCTTCCTTAAATTTATTGAGTCATAGTCTTCCTTCATCTCCTACTCACCTTGACCACACAACCCCATTTGTTCAACATTCAAATTTAACAACTTCCTCACCTAATCCTTCGCCCAACCGCAACTTATCCTCTACACTCCCAAACCTTAATTTGTCAGTTGATCTCACCCACTATGACACTTCACATGATCCCACCCTTCATCCTTCCTCTTCACCTCTTCCTGCCTCTCCTCCACGTGTTCATCCAATGTCCTTACGTCCCTCCACCATGGCCAAATGACAATCTCATTTTTCCACTTTCTCCTGCACTTCTAAACCCACAATTGACTACAACAATGTGGAGCCCATCACCTACACCCAAGCTAAATCATACCATCAATGGCAAACTGCAATGTAAAGTGAGATTGATGCCTTACTTGCTATCAAAACTTGGACCCTTGTTCCCAAGCCACCAAGTGCAAATATTGTTGGTAATAAATGGGCTTACCGCATTAAGAGAAAACCCAATGGCACAGTTGATCGCTATAAGGCGCGGCTAGTCGCAAAGGGTTACCATCAACAATCTAGAGTTGATTTTCATGAAACATTAAGTCCCGTTGTTAAAGCCACTACCATACGTACCATTCTTGCTTATGCTACAACTCAACAGTGGCCTCTTCGACAACTTAATGTCTCAAATGCATTCTTGCATGAATATCTTGATGTTGATATATATATGGAGTAGCCAAAAGGATTTGTTGATGCTTCCAAACCCCATTATGTCTGTAAGCTTGCTCGTTCGTTATATGGACTCAAAAAAGCTCCACGAGCTTGGTTTGAGCGGCTGAGCACATTTCTATTTTCTCTTAGTTTTATTTCCTCCAAAGCTGACACATCTCTATTCATTTATACTAATGGTGCTACCAAGATTTTTATTCTTGTGTATGTAGATGATATTATTATCACAAGTACTTCTACTCATGTGATTCAGTCCTTTATTGAAGCATTACAACGAGAATTTCCTGTCAAGGACTTAGGCAATCTTTCCTACTTTCTTAGAATGGAAGTCATTAATACACAAAAAGGATTGCTTTTGAGTAAACAAAAGTACATTCAAGATCTTCTACAACACACGGGAATGGCTACTGCTAAAGGATGTTCCACGCCTATTGCTACTGCTCCTCCGTTGACTAAAGCTAATGGCATTCCACTTACAGACGACACTCAATATCGCCAAACTGTTGGTGCCTTACAATATGCCACAATAACTCGGCCCGACATCACCTTTGCTGTGAACAAGCTATGTCAATATATGCATTGTCCAACTGACCTTCATTGGCAAGCTATCAAACGATTGTTACGGTACTTGGCTGCTACAATCTCTTATGGCTTATTTTTCTCTCCAAATTCAAATTCTGCTATCCAATGCTGTACTGACAGTGACTGGGGCGGTTGTAATGATGATCATCGTTCTACTAACGGTTACGCTATCTATCTTGGCTCCAATTTAATTTCTTGGGTGGCAAAGAAACAACCTACCATAGCACGATCTTCAATTGAAAGTGAGTACAAATCTATTGCAAATGGTACGACAGAAGTTCTTTAGCTGCAATCACTTCTTCGTGAACTTGGGGTTGAATCAGCCACTCCTCCCACACTTTGGTGTGACAACATTGGTGCTATTTATCTCTCCTCCAACCCGGTTTTCCATGCTCGTACAAAACATATCGAACTGGACTATCATTTTGTTCGTGAGCGTGTTGCTTCAGGTCAATTTTAGATTAAGTTCATTGCAAGTGAGGACCAGATTGGGGACATCTTCACCAAGCCTCTGCCTATAGCTCGTTTCCTCTTCTTGCGCAGCAAACTTCGCCTACTTCCTCGACCGGCATCTGCTTGACAGGGGGTGTAAAGAACTTTGTATAGCTGTTAGTATTGCTTTATTCTTGGCAATGATTACATTTGTATAACTGTTATATTCCATACCAGATGCACATGTTATATCGACATAGTTACTTTCATAATTACGTCATAGCTGTATATTTATGTGCACATGTTATACTGTCATAGCTGTATATGTATGCTTTTCATAATTATGTCATAGTTGTATATACTCATAGTTGTATATTTATATGGCTTTCATGCCTAAGTAATAATACAATTTTTCAGCTTCCTCTTCACTGAAAACCTAAACTTAGACATAGAAAAGAAGAGAAAAGCCGACTGCCATTATAGAAAGAAAACCAAAACTGATAAATGATAGAAATGGAGAATTAGGATTAAACCAGCTTCTTTTCATGAGCGGGTGAAAACAAAGCAGGGCAGGAAAATGTTGAGCTCCAAAAACAGAACTCCTCAAGAACGAAAATTTGAACATTTAACCCAAGAACCAGTAGATGAGATTAGAGCCAAGCTATAAAAGAATTGACTTGATCAACGCCTTTCTTTTTTTATCCCAAGGTATCAGCAGAGGAATTTTTAGACCTGATTACAAGAACGTAAAACTCCTGCGGTAGTGAAGAAACCATGGAGTCCAGCTTATTGAAATTTGAAATTAACCCACCATTTCGAGGATCTTGACAATTTGTTTGTAGCCCATAACATTTTTGAGTCAGATTCGATGATCAATGGGACAAAGTTCAGTTTTTTTTTTTTTTTTTTTTTCTTTTTTTTTCTTTTGTCATTAGGCCAAATCATAAATATTAAGTTTTTTGATATTACATATATCAAAACATTGAAAAACAAAAGTCTCTCAAAACCATGTTTATCAGTACTTCGTACATGGAGTTGTTGTTTCCGTTGCTTGTGCTTTAAAAGGAGTTGAGCATATATAATCTCAGTCCAAGTGTCAGGAACACCAAGAGATACCAATGGCTGCAATCTTGATGTTTCAATGGTGATTTCTTTTCCTCTTCTGGGATATCTTGCTCTCTGTAAATTGAAGGATGGGCATCCTTTCTAAAGTTGGTCATCCTTGTAACGTTTAGAAAAAAAAAAATACTCTTTTCTGCATTTTTTGCTATTTTCTTATAAAAATCCTATAAAATTTATCAAAATCAAGTGAAATGTGACTCAATAAAGCTTTATTGAAAAACATAAATAAAATAATTGAAATAAAACAAAAATAAATAAAAACTAAATGAAAACCTAAATAAAATTTACTAAAAATAACTATAAAAATAACATGTATGATAACTTTTATATATACATAATTATTTTAGGTTATTCGAGCGTCAAGCCGAGCTTAAAATTTTTCGAATTGAAACGAAGCATCAAGTGGAGCTTGAATCTAAAATTTTCAAGTTCTTTAATTTCAAGCCAATTTTTGAGCAGAATAAGTTTGAGCTTGGCTCGGCCTTACACCCCGAGGTTAAGTTATAAGTCCCCACTCGAAAAACTTTCCACTTTAGAAGAATTTAATCTTAGAAAAATTACAAAACAATAGTATTAAGAAAAGTAGAGGACAAAATCAAAGTCAACTGGTAAAATACATGAAAGTCTATTTACTTAACGTTTAAAAATAAGACATAACAACCATACAAATGGCATATACTAAATTCCTCTATTGACTATTGTTCTATATATATGTTTTAGGTAAATGTCATTCTCAGTCAATTAATTACTTAAAATCCAAACTATTTAATTGCTCACAAACAATTTAATTTTTATATGTCTACATCAAATGACATGGTGTCACACAATCACAAGCCCAATACATAAATTTTGTAAATTAAGGGGCATAGTAAAATTTTCATATACTTTAATTTATAAAAATTATTTTAACAGATACTTCAATTTAATATTAATCATTAGATTTAGCATTCAATTTTGCAATTTTCAATGAATATGATAAACATTTTGAAACGAAATGAATAAATTCGCATAAAATAAAATAAAATAAAAATTAACATTCAGAGCATTAGACATTAATTGCATATTTTGTTTTTTATTCATTAATTACTTGATCAAATATTATAGGAGAAAAAAAACAAAAGAGCTCAGTTCCTACTAATATTAAAAATATGAGTAGATATAGCCTGTAGTCTATAGCTAAGCACTGTGCCTCAGCTTCCAATCTCTCTCTGTCTCATCTATAAATACAAAGCTTCAACAAACTCTTCTAACACTGCAAGTTTAAGAAATATTGTTTGTAAGATATAAAAAATGCACAGTTCTGCTTCTTCTTCTTCTTCTGCTGCTGCTCCTCCATTAATGGTGGTAGCTCTAGTTTATGGAATTGTGGTTGGAGGAGTATCAATTGCGTATGGGCAGCTAAGTCCCACATTTTATGATGAAAGCTGCCCAAATGTGTCGAGCATTATACGTGGAGTCATTAACCAGACCTTGCAATCTGATCCAAGAATTGGTGCTAGCCTCATCAGGCTTCACTTCCATGACTGCTTTGTTAATGTGATTTCTTAAGTTCTCTTTTTATTTTTATTTCTGTTTTTTGATTAATTCAGTTTATAAATTTTTTTTGATTAATTCAGTTTATAAATTTTATATTATCCGATATAATAACTTACATCAACTGCTATTAACTAGGAAAATGAATATTTTCTTGTTTTTATGCTTTTTATAATTTTTAAAATCAAATAGGCTTGGGTAAATTTATACATTTAGCCATGATTATGAATAATCAAAAATACGGATTTATCCTTATCACTATGATTATTAAACAAATGAATGGCATTAATAATATATGTATTATTGTAAAAATTGAATTGATATGATTTCAGGGTTGTGATGGATCAATTCTATTGGACAATACTGCAACCATAGAGAGTGAGAAAGAAGCTCTTGCAAATAACAACTCAGCTAGAGGCTTTGATGTGGTCGATACAATGAAGTCTAACTTGGAAACTGTTTGTCCTGCCACTGTTTCCTGTGCTGATATACTCACTATTGCTGCTCAAGAATCTGTTGCTTTGGTAAATATTAACTGTTAATAAAAATACAGAATTGAGGAGAACAGGAAGCTAATTATAATGATTAATTCTTGATTTATTAATGTTAATAATACGTAACGTATGGTTGTGTGCAGGCAGGTGGACCCACATGGAGTAATCTATTAGGAAGAAGAGACAGTACAACAGCAAGCAGAGCTCTAGCTAATATTACTATTCCAGGTCCCTTTGATTCCCTTGATTTGCTCAAACAAAAGTTTACCAATGTTGGCCTCAACAACAACACTGATCTGGTTGCTCTATCAGGTAACTATTTTGTTTTTCACTTCAGAATTTATATAAATGAGGCTGGAAAATATCTAATTTTATCTTTTTAATATTCACAGAAAATTTTATAGCACTTTTAATTTTTATTATGATTCATGTATACGTCAATTTGAGCTATTAAACATTTTAAAATTTAAAATTGGATTAATTAAATGCTTATCAAACAATTAAAAATATGTAATTATTACCTACGGGTTGTGGCTTAATTGGCAATCTAGGCTGAACATGTAGAAAGAGCTCGCGAATTTAATACTCACTAAACACACCTGCAGAAAGGGATCCAAACTAAGCAGTTTTTGATGATAAGATTCGGATATCGGTAATTTACAGAAAAGGGTGTGAAATTATTGGTTCGAAAGCAGTCTTGGGTTTCCTTTTCATCTAATTCTTTTGACTGAATTAAGGAGCTGAAAAGAGTGAGAAGTTAGAAAAAAAAATTATAAATTAATTATTTTGTTCTCAAAAATAATAAAATACCAGTATTTTTCTCCAATTACAATCACAGTATAATTATACTCTAAGCTTTATTTTGTTGTAGTAATTATAAAAAATAACAATAATAGGATAAATGTAATCACACAAAGTTTAAGGTACTTTTTAACTTTATTTTTCTAATTTCAATTTTTTGTTTTCTTTTTTTTTTTTTAGGTGCTCATACATTTGGAAGAGCTCAATGTAGAACTTTCGTGACCCGTTTATACAACTTCAACGGCACTAATCTTCCAGACCCAACACTGAACACAACTTACTTGCAGACGCTTCAACAAATATGCCCTAACGGAGGAAATGGAAGTGTGCTTACTAATCTTGATCCAACGACTCCTGATGCGTTTGATAAAAACTATTTCTCCAATCTTTTAACCAACGAAGGCCTTCTTCAAAGCGATCAGGAACTGTTTTCGACTACTGGAGCTGATACCGCTGCCATTGTTAGCAACTTCAGTAGTAATGAAACTGCCTTCTTTGAAAGCTTTGTTCTCTCAATGCTCAGAATGGGAAATCTTAGCGTTTTAACTGGAACTCAAGGAGAGATTAGGTTGAATTGCAGTGTAGTTAATGCAAATTCTTCTTCTTCTACAGCTTTTGACGGTCCTCTTGTCAGCTCAATATGATCATCTATATCTATGTATAAGCTAATTGTGTGCAAAGCTTAAATAAAGATATATACCATCTACTGTGTTTGGGAACATCTCTCAATGGTAAATGTTTGAAATATGTTTTCATTTGAATGTTATATTATATGTTTTGGCTATTAGAGTTATTAACATTATCTCTGTTATTTATTTATACCAGTATTTAGAGGTCGACAGATTTGATTATAATTAAAAGTTGCTTTCTTAATAACATTTGTCTAACAACTAGTATAACCTATTACAGTTGTTAGAACTATTAACAATTAATATTACAAAACAGCTAATATTCCTCAACATAGCTTAAATAACAAGACTTATATATATATATATATATATATATATATATATATATATATATATATATATATATATATATATATATATATATATATATATATTCTCCCATTTTTTCTTATATATATATATATATATATATATATATATATTTTGGTGATCAGCAAAGAACAGTTTATTATTATTGAGGAAAGAGATGAAACAAATAGGAAAAAGCTCTCCTAACTCAGGATTCTACACCCAAGTTAGCGGTCTTTCCCCGTGCACCCTGAAAACCTAAACTTAGACATAGAAAAGAAGAGAAAAGCCTACTGCTATTATAGAAATAAAACCAAAACTGATAAATGATAGAAATGGAGAATTAGGATTAAATCAGCTTCTTTTCATGAGCGGGTGAAAAGAAAGCAGGGCAGGAAAATATTGAGCTCCAAAAACAAAACTCCTCAAGAACGAAAATTTGAACATTTAACCCAAGAACCAGTAGATGAGATTAGAGCCAAGCTATAAAAGAATTGACCTGATCAACGCCTTTCCTTTTTTATCCCAAGGTATCAGCGAAGGAATTTTTAGACCTGATTACAAGAACTTAAAACAACTGCGGTAGTGAAGAAACCATGGAGTCCAGCTTATTGAAATTTGAAATTAACCCACCATTTCGAGGATCTTGACAATTTGTTTGTAGCCCATAACATTTTTGAGTCAGATTCGATGATCAATGGGACAAAGTTCAGGTTTTTTTTTTTTTTTTCCTTTTGTCATTAGGCTAAATCATAAATATTAAGTTTTTTGATGTTACATATATCAAAACATTGAAAAAAAAAAGCCTCTCAAAACCCAGTTTATCACTACTTCGTACATGGCGTTGTTGTTTCCGTTGCTTGTGCTTTAAAAGGAGTTGAGCATATATAATCTCAGTCCAAGTGTCAGGAACACCAGGAAGACACCAATGGCTGCAATCTTGATGTTTCAATGGTGATCTCTTTTCCTCTTCTTGGATATCTTGCTCTCTGTAAATTGAAGGATGGCCATCCTTTCTAAAGTTGGTAATCCTTGTAACCTTTAGAAAGAACATTCTTTTCTGCATTTTTTGCTGGTTTTTTTATAAAAATCTTACAAAATTTGTCAAAATCAAGTGAGAAATCAAGTGAAAATCAAGTGAAATGTGATTTAACGAAACTTTATTGAAAAATATAAATAAAATAATTTAAATAAAATAAAAATAAATAAAAACTAAATGAAAACCTAAATAAAATTTACTAAAAATAACTATAAAAATAACACTTATGAGAACTTTTATATATACATAATTATTTTAGGTTATTCGAACCTCAAGCCGAGTTTCAAATTTTTCGAGTTGAAACGAAACCTCAAGTCGAGATTGAATCTAAAATTTTCAAGTTCTTTAATTTCGAGCAGATTTTCGAGCGGAATAAGTTTGAGCTTGGCTCGGCCTTACACCCCGAGGTTAAGGTATAAGTCCCCCTTGGAAAAACTTTCCACTTTAGAAGAATTTAATCTTAGAAAAATTACAAAACCATAGTATTAAGAAAAGTAGAGGACAAAAATCAAAGTCAACTGGTAAAATGCATGAAAGTCTATTTATTTAACGTTTAAAAATAAGACATAACAACCATACAAATGGCATATACTAAATGCCTCTATTGTCCTATATATATGTTTTAGGTAAATGTCATTCTCAGTCAATTAATTACTTAAAATCCAAACTATTTAATTGCTCACAAACAATTTAATTTTTATATGTCTACATTAAATCATGTGGTGTCACAATCATGGCCCAATACATAGCGCGCCAACCTTTTTGCCTAAATATACTCTTTTCTCTATTTTTGGCTGAATTTTTTATAAAAATTCTGTAAAATTTCTCAAAATCAAGTGAAATGTAATTCAAAGAATCTTTATTAAAAATATAAATAAAATAATTGAAATAAAATAAAAATAAAGAAAAACTAAATGAAAACCTAAATAAAATTTACTAAAAATAATTATAAAAATAACACTTATGAGAACTTTTATATACATAATTATTTTAGGCTATTCGAGCCTCAAGCCGAGTTTAAAACTTTTCAAGTTGAAATGAAGCCTCAAGTCGAGCTTGAATCTAAAATTTTCAAACTCCTTAATTTCGAGCCGATTTTCGAGGAGAATAAGTTTGAGATTGGCTCGGCTTTACAGCCCGAAGTTAAGTTATAAGTCCTCACTGTAAAAACTTTCCACTTTAGAAGAATTTAATCTTAGAAAAATTACAAAACAATAGTATTAAGAAAAGTAGAGAACAAAATCAAAGTCAACTGGTAAATGCATGAAAGTCTATTTATTTAACGTTTAAAAATAAGACATAACAAACATACAATTGGCATATACTAAATTCCTCTATTTTCCTATATATATGTTTTAGGTAAATGTCATTCTCAGTCAATTAATTACTTAAAATCCAAACTATTTAATTGCTCGCAGACAATTTAATTTTTATATGTCTACTTCAAATCACAAGGTGTCACAATCACGAGCCCAATACATAAATTTTGTAAGTTAAAGAGGTAAAGTAAAATTTTCATATACTTTAATTTATAAAAATTATTTTAACAGATACTTCAATTTAATATTAATCATTAGATTTAGCATTCAATTTTGCAAATTTCAATGAATATGATAAACATTTTGAAACGAAATGAATCAATTCGCATAAAATAAAACAAAATAAAAATCAACATTCACAGCATTAGACATTAATTGCATATTTTGTTTTTTATTCATTAATTACTTGATCAAATATTATAGGAGAAAAAAAACAAAATATGAGTAGATATAGCTTGTAGTCTATAGTTAAGCACTGTGTCTCAGCTTCCAATCTCTCTCTGTCTCATCTATAAATACAAAGCTTCAATAAACTCTTCTGACACTGCAAGTTTAAGAAATATTGTTTGTAAGATATAAACAATGCACAGTTCTGCTTCTTCTTCTTCTTCTTCTTCTTCTTTTGCTGCTGCTTCTCCATTAATGGTGGTAGCTCTAGTTTATGGAATTGTGGTCGGAGGAGTTTCAATGGCGTTTGGGCAGCTAAGTCCCACATTTTATGATGCAAGCTGCCCAAATGTGTCGAGCATTATACGTGGAGTCATTAACCAGACCTTGCAATCTGATCCAAGAATTGGTGCTAGCCTCATTAGGCTTCACTTCCATGACTGCTTTGTTGATGTGATTTCTTAAGTTCTCTTTTTATTTTTATTTCTCTGTTTTTTTTTAAAAAAAATTTCTGACATGAAATTTTTTTTTGATTAATTCAGTTTATAAATTTTATATTATCCGATATAATAACTTACATCAACTGCTATTAACTAGGAAAATGAATATTTTCTTGTTTTTATGCTTTTTATAATTTTTAAAATCAAATAGGCTTAGGTAAATTTATACATTTAGCCATGATTATGAATATATTATTATTATTATTATTATTATTAGTGATTTTTTTATGATTTCAGGGTTGTGATGGATCAATTCTATTGGACAATACTGCAACCATAGAGAGTGAGAAAGAAGCTGTTCCAAATAATAACTCAGCTAGAGGCTTTGATGTGGTAGATACAATGAAGTCTAACTTGGAAACTGTTTGTCCTGCCACTGTTTCCTGTGCTGATATACTCACTATTGCTGCTCAAGAATCTGTTGCTTCGGTAAATATTAACTGTTAATAAAAATACAGGAAGCTAATTATAATGATTAATTCTTGATTTATTAATGCTAATAATATGTATGGTTGTACAGGCAGGTGGACCCACATGGAGTAATCTATTAGGAAGAAGAGACGGTACAACAGCAAACAGAGCTCTAGCTAATATTAGCATGCCAGGTCCCTTTGATCCCCTTGATTTGCTCAAACAAAAGTTTACCAATGTTGGCCTCAACAACGACACTGATCTGGTTGCTCTATCAGGTAACTATTTTGTTTTTCACTTGAGAATTTATATAAATAAGGCTGGAAAATATGTAATTTTATCTTTTTACTATTCACGGAAAATTTTATCACTTTCAATTTTTGTTTTGATTCAATTAAACATTTTAAATTTTAAAATTGGATTAATTAAATGCTTCTTAAACAATTAAAAATATGCAATTATTACCTACGAATTGTGGCTCAGTTAGAAACACAGGTTGGACATGTGAAAAGAGCTTTTAAATTTGATATTCACTAAACACATCTGCAGAAAGGATTCCAGATTAAGCAGTCCTTGGTGATAGCATCGACGATTTAAAAAAAAAAAATGAAATTATTGGTTGGAAAGTTGTACTAACCACCATATCACATAAATGTTTTATATATAAAAACTAAAAAATTTAACTTTAGAAGTATGAATAGTCCTCGCAAAGTTTGGGATGATACAAAAATGTTTATAAAAAGTAAAAAAATGAATTTATATATTTGGCTAAATGAAGAAATAAAGAAATCTATAAAATGGACATTTCATGAGTTTGATTCTCAAACATTCAATTTTAAGAGTCAAACCACATGGGTCTCCTTTTTACGTAATTCTTTTGACTGAATTAAGGAGCTGAAAAGAGTGAGAAGTTAGAAAAAAAATTATAAATTAATTATTTTACTCTCAAAAATTATTTTTCTCCAATTACAATTACAGTACAATTATCCTCTAAGCTTTATTTTGTTGTAGTAATTATAAAAAATAATTATAATAGGATAAATGTAATCACACAAAGTTTAAGGTACTTTTTAACTTTATTTTTCTAATTTCAATTTTTTGTTTTCTTTTTTTTAGGTGCTCATACATTTGGAAGAGCTCAATGTAGAACTTTCGTGAGCCGTTTATACAACTTCAACGGCACTAATCTTCCAGACCCAACATTGAACACAACTTACTTACAGACGCTTCGACAAATATGCCCTAACGGAGGAAATGGAAGTGTGCTTACTAATCTTGATCTAACGACTGTTGATGCGTTTGATAAAAACTATTTCTCCAATCTTTTAACCAACGAAGGCCTTCTTCAAAGCGATCAAGAACTGTTTTCGACTCCTGGAGCTGATACCGCTGCCATTGTTAGCAACTTCAGTAGTAATGAAACTGCCTTCTTTGAAAGCTTTGTTCTCTCAATGCTCAGAATGGGAAATCTTAGCGTTTTAACTGGAACTCAAGGAGAGATTAGGTTGAATTGCCGGGTAGTTAATGCAAATTCTTCTTCTTCTACAGCTTTTGACGGTCCTCTTGTCAGCTCAATATGATCATCTATATTTATGTATAAGCTAATAGTGTGCAAAGCTTAAATAAAGATATATACCATCTACTGTGTTTGGGAACATCTCTCAATGGGAAATGTTTGAAATATGCTTTTATTTGAATGTTATATTATATGTTTTGGCTATTAGAGTTATTAACATTATCTCTGTTATTTATTTATACCAGTATTTAGAGGTTGACAGATTTGATTATAATTAAAAGTTTCTTTCTTAATGACATTTGTCTAACAACTAGTATAATCTATCACAGTTGCTAGAACTACAAACAATTAATATAACTAAACAGCTAATATTCCTCAACATAGCTTAAATAACAAAACTTATATATATATATATATATATATATATATATATATATATATATATATTCTCTCATTTTTTCTTATATTTTCTTAAGTAACAAAGAATAGTTTATTATTATTCAGGAAAGAGATGAACAAATAGGAAAAAGCTAACTCAGGATTCTACACCCAAGTTAGCGGTCATTTCCGTACACCCTCAAAACCTAAACTTAGACATAGAAAAGAAGAGAAAAGCCTACTGCTATTATAGAAAGATAACCAAAATCTGATAAATGACAGAAATAGAGAATTAGGATTAAACCAGACTCTTTTCATGAGTGGGCGAAAAGTATTGAGCTCCAAAAACAAAACTCCTCAAGAACGAAAACTTGAACATTTAACCCAAGAACCAGTAGATGAGATTAGAGCCAAGCTATAAAAGAATTGACCTGATCAACACCTTTCTTTTTTTATCCCAAGGTATCAGCAGAGGAATTTTTAGACCTGATTACAAGAACGTAAAACACCCGCGGTACTGAAGAAACCATGGAGTCCAGCTTGGAAATTTGAAATTAACCCACCATTTCCAGGATCTTGACAATTTGTTTGTAGCCCGTAACATTTTTGAGTCAGATTCGATGATCAATGGGACAAAGTTCAGGTTTTTTCTTCTTTTTTTCTTTTGTCATTAGGCCAAATCATAAATATTAAGTTTTTTGATGTTACACATATCAAAACATTGGAAAACAAAAGCCTCTCAAAACCCATGTTTATTACTACTTCGTACATGGCGTTGTTGTTTCCGTTGCTTGTGCTTTAAAAGGAGTTGAGCATATATAATCTCAGTCCAAGTGTCAGGAACACCAGGGAGACACCAATGGCTGCAATCTTGATGTTTCAATGGTGATCTCTTTTCCTCTTCTGGGATATCTTGCTCTCTGTAAATTGAAGGATGGGCATCCTTTCTAAAGTTGGTCATCCTTGTAACGTTTAGAAAGAACACTGGTGCTTTCATTTCCTCGATCACTGACTCTAGAATAGGCACCAAAAATGGATCAGCTTCAAATTCAGTTTCATCCTTAAGTGGTTCAGTCTCACCATCGCAATGCCCTCCAGAATTCCATACTCCACCTCTGTCAATTTATAAAGGTTTCAAGATTAAATTTAATATACATAGGTTTCAAGATTTCACATTGCAAATAAGTTCACCAGACCCTGTACAGATTGGGATATCCACCCGATGGATCTTTAAAATTCAATGTTGATGGATCATCCATTGGAAAGCCAGGCCCTGCAGGAGTTGGTGGTGCTCTTAGAAACTCCCATGGTCAAGTGTTAAATATTTTCTACAAATCAGTGGGTGTTGCAGACTCAAATGAAGCAGAATTTTTGGCAATCGAAGCCTTCTCTTCCTTGCATTTCCTTTTACTAGTTGAGTCTAATTCAAAGAATGCGATTGGTTGGATGTTGAACGTAAACAATAGACCTTGGCATTGGAAGAAAAAAATTTAACAGTTGGATTGTTTGATCTTATCCTTAGTATACATCGCTTTTTGTCATGTTAAAAGAAGCAAAAATAATTTTGCAGATGTGTTGGCTAAATGTGCAGAATGATTTTTTGGCTTGGTATGAAGATTTTGTATTTGGTTTATTTCAACTATTTATTCTCTTATCTCAAGAGAAGAAATAGTTGTCTCTTATAAATTTTGTACTGTTTTGATTTCATGTTTTTTTACCTAATGTTTTCGGATTAGGTTGGGTTTGTTTGGAGTGAGCCTATTGGCTCGGAATTAAACACCTGAAAATATTAAGTTTTTCTGAATTTATAAAAATTAATAAAATAATTAAATTGCCTACAAAAAAGTTCACGAGACAAATTAAGCATTATTCCTTTTAAATTTCTAAGTGAATGAAGTATCTAACCTAAGAGAAGAATTAAATAATGTATAATGCATGCATACCTAAAGTGGGAAACAGAATAACTCCTGAAAACAACAAGGGTCTTGAAAGGATCAACATTTGCTTCCACCCATCTTACCCAAGTTGTCATGGCTTTCCTAAATGCTATTTCAACCTTCAGTTCATCATATACATGATCACCTTCTTGGTAGAAATCTTTCCTGCAAGTGATTTATGCAATTATTAGTTTATTTAATATAACTACATAATTAAGAAGAAAGGGGATTTGGATGTTACCCACTGGAAGTTTTCTCATGAGTCCACCAATGGCCTGTGTTGAATACAAGAACATCTGCATTTTTGTACTTATCAACTGATCTCTCTAACATATCTATTCGAAGTGTTTCCTTCACTGATCCATTTGTTTGTGGTATTTCCCATTCTTCAACAAGAAAATTTGATCGAGAGAATTCCACAGTGAAATTATAATCCTAATGATTCATATTTTCCAGATTCAAATCATTTCCATGAAATATCGAGAGAAATTCAAATTTAGGATGGGGACGTTTCTTTTCATGGTTTGCAATATTTGTAAACTAGCTAGAAACAAAAGCTATGCATGGTGAAACTAGGCATGATCATGGTTAGGTTCAATACCGAAATTAAATAGAAATCGAAATGATCAAAATTAGAATCAGCTGTGGTGTGTATATATATATATATATATATATATATATTTCAACTAAAATTGAAATTTGATTTATTTCCACTTTGGATTCCTTATATTTGGGAATTAGAACCAGTGGTATAAAAATAATTAGGAATTTTTTTTAAGCAACTTTTTTGTTATAATTATTAGGATTTTTTTTATTGAATTCTTGTAGTTGAAAAGACTTGAACTTAAGAACTCTCATTTCTCCTACAAGTGAGAAAATCAATCAAAACCAAACTTATTGACAAACTCTTTTAGTATTTTTCAATACTGCTTGTTGTTGTTGTTGTTATTATTATTATTATTATTATATAATCGAATGAAAGCTAAAGGCAGCAACAGCATAAAATCACGACTTAAAAGAAAATGGAGAACTGAAATGGCATACTTGGAACACAAAGGAGTAGGAACCCTCCTTTTTAAATTCGTCGATGCCAGAAGCTTCATAAACTTTATTCTTATCTTTTGCTGCATTTCGTAGAGTACAAACCATTGATTCCCACATGTTCCTATTAAGAGAGTCACCAATGAAAACTACACGCTTCCCTCTTAAAATCTCCAACATATACTTGCCATTTAGCCTGTCAATTCAAAATCATCCAAACATAAACTTTTAGTCATATATCCAACATATGTCTTTCTGATCAAATAATTTATTTAAAAAAAAAAATGAATATTTTGTTGATTGTGTTTCCTAAGCACCCTGGATAACCAAACCAGAAATTAAAAAACTATTTTCATTTAAGTTACTTTTCGCAAACAAATAAAGCCTTGATATGAGATATTTTGAAGTGCGGATGAATTTGGTATAATTAGACATAAATATTATAGTTTATAGTTGCAAAATTTTCTAACATATATAAAAAAGGTAGATAAAGGAATAGGATAAGACTTGCCTATATCTATGTATAAGGAGCACGTAAGTTTTTCCAGAGGAGATGAATGGTCAAATTTTAATTCTTTTATCAGAACTAAAATTTTAGTTGATTTAGGTGCAAAATATTTTTTAATTTGAAATGGAAAAATTATAAAATTTACAAAATTAAAAATAATTTTAATTAAGATTGATAATTATGAAAATATTTGGCCTTTTTTTTTTTTTTTTTTTTTTTTTTTTTACCATTAAGGGTTTGAACCCATAATTAATTGGCTAAAGTTTTTTTATGAATTTATAAGTCGCATGTGAGATGTTATAGATGTTGACCTAATGAAAAATGAAACTTCAATATAACATGCAAAAAGAGGCATATTATAACACAATGCATGCAATGACAACAAATTAAAAAAAAAATAATATATCAATGCATATTTCAGAAATTGTAGAAAAATGGATATAAGTTTGTAATAATATATATGCATACCTTGGAATATTACAATGGTTGGGTTGCCATCTATATCTTTCATATCCATTATCTGGCCTTCCATTAACAAAACAATTAAAAGGCTCATCAATATGAGGGCAAGAACCTGGTTCATAGAGAGGATAAGAATCATCCTTCACCCATCTCCCATCAAATATATTGCAATTCCTCATTCTTTCAACCCATTTCTTATCTTTCCCTTTCCTGTTTCTCATCCTTTTTGGCACAGATTTCTTCAGCTTTTTACTTCTTGCCTTGTCATTTTTCTTTGTTTCTTTTTCTTTCTGCTTCTCAGGATAACCATTGCTCGAATCATTGGTTACAGATTGAGAACTCATTTTTACATTTCCCCCATTGTCATTTCCACCATCACTCAATAATGGGTTGTCACCTTCCAGTTCCTTCTTAATTTGTGATGTACTATTGGAAGTCTCATTGGCAACTTGTAAGGAGATGTTTGTATGATGAGAAAAAGAATGTGAATCATAAAAGAACTGTGAGAAAAAGTTGGTAAAATGGGATTTGTCAGGATAAGTAGAATTAGCTCTGGATCTAATGAAACTATTAAGCCAAGGAGATGAATAAAAGAAATAACTAGAAGAAGATGGATTAAAAGCCAAAAAGAAAGTACAAGATACAAATACTAATGCGAATCCATAAGCAAATACTAAACTTCTTCTTGCTTTAAAGATAGAGGATATGGCTTTCGATATCTCTATAGCTTTAATGTCTAGATGTTTTTTGGTCGGAATATTTGATGACATATTTACCATTGTCACAGAATCAGAAAGGAAGACACAGAGATAGAAAGAGAGGAACACTTACGACCATACAATATGTTAAGGAGAGTTAGGTTTATGTGTCTAAGAGAGAGAGAAGAAAAGTATAGTTGATTTTACGTTTATTTACTGTTATTGTTGTTAAGATAAATTCGGAGATGAAAGTTCTATTATTGGTGAATCCTTGCACTAAATGACGATGTCGTGTACAGTCTAGCCAAGTATTAATTTAAATTTGTAACTATGAAAATAGTGGTAGATTGAAAATTCTATTTTTCAGTTTAATTAAATTGCAATTTAAAATGACAGTCCAGCATTTAAAATTTCACTAGTTCTCTCAAGTCCTACATTGGACGATTGAGACTATTTGCCCAAAAATGTAAATAAGACGGTATATAAAAAAACTAATAAATGACTAACAGTTTAAAAGTTAACGGTGTGAGAAGCTTCAATTTATATTCAGGAGTTATAACCCAAAGAATGCCATCAATTTCGAGAAAAGTACAGTTAGAAGTGGCAACGGTTCTACAACCGTGGTTTCGGTTCTAGAACCGAATCGGAAATTGATAGTTCCAGTTACAGTTTGGAATCGAACGGTTATGATTCTAATTCCGATTATTTAACTGTTCTAAAATCGACAGTTCCTGCCGGTTTTTCGGTAAATCACATAATTGTAAAATAAAAAGTAAATCATATTTTTCTTCAAAATTTAAATTTAAAAATTTGTGAAATAATTTCTAAAAAAAATATCCTTAAAAAAATTAAAAAATGAACTTAATTTATTTTTATTTTTTTAAAATCTTCAACTTAATTGTTTTTTTTTTTTAAAGTTAGAATTTTTTTTATAAAAAAAAGGGCTTGAACTTAATATTTTTTATCAAAAACTAGGTTGCCTACGTATCTTGTTTTGGTTTAGAGGAATCAAAGTCCACGTAGTTCCTACTTATCTTGTACCAATTTCACCCTTTTTACCTTAGTCACTATTCCACCACCAGTTGATGTTCCAATTGAGGACCATTGTAAAGATCATATAAATCTTCATTTTCTTTGATATTCTCTTGTGCTCTTAGTTCAGCCTTGCTCCAATCATGAACGCATGATTGTGCTTCTAGTGAATTGGGTATCATAATAGATCGTGTTTCATCAAGTATGTTTCCTCCTTGACTAAAAGCTTATTCAACCGCAACAGTGGAGACTGGAATTAGTAAAACTTGTTTTGCATTTAGTGAAAGGGTTGGGAATGTATTGGCATGATGACTACACCAATCTAGAATTGGAAAATTATTATTTGCAAAACTATCACCAAACTCGAAAGAAGTGGTAAGATAATTATCAAGTTCGGGAAAAGAACCGGATCCTCTAGGTCTTTTTTGTTTTTGTACTAATATACGTTCAGCAACACCAACACTTACCTTTCATTTGGAAATGATTGATTATTAAATTGAGAAGAATTAGAAGAAGTAGATCAACTAGAATATTCAACAAATTCAATATATAATTATATAATATTTTTTCTAACTTCATGCAATATTATATTTATATTAACACTATCTTCTATATCAAGATTTAATATTTCATAATAAAAAGCCAAATCTTTAAATAAAATTTCAAATTTACATTTAGGATCAAATACACAAGCAACAAGAAAAAGGGATGGTATATTTTTAAAATAAGATAACTATTTTTTTTCATTTATAAAACACAATTTTTTAATAAATCATCATTTTCAAATTCTTGAAGTGCACTAACAATACTACTGTATATAGGGAAAAACAAATGAGATGTAGGATAATAAACCCCACTAAATTTATATGTAGCATCATTAAAAAATTGTAAAATATCCAAAATTTTTGCATAGATCTCCCAATTTTGTGAATATAAATTAATTTCTTCAATATTATTAGTAATAAAAATGCACAATAATTCTTTATATGAAAAAAACTCGTTTAATAATTCATATGTTGAATTCCAACAAGTTGGGATATCCCTTGGAAAACATTTTGGTCTTTTTTTTTTTTCTTTACAAAATTTAGCTCAACTTTTCATCACTTAGAGATGTTCTCATAAATACGAAATGACTTTTCTGATTAGAGACATAAAATATTCAAGAACTTTTAAACCATCTTGTAAACATAAATTTAAAATATGGAATGCATATATAATATAAAAAAAATTTTCCACCAATATTTGGTTCACAATTTGATTTGAATTCAGTGATTGATTTAGTGTTGGCAGAAGCATTATCAAATGAAATTGAAAAAAATTTTTTGGTCAACGTATATTCATCTAAAATTGAAACAATCATTCTATAAATATTATTCGCAGTATGTTTATTATCAAAAACACGAAATGCAATAATTCTTTTTTGAATTTTCCAATCATCATCAATCCAGTGACATTTAATACCCATATAAGAATGCATTTGCCAATGATTACTCCAAATATCACAACAAATTGAAACGTGAATTTTTATTTCAGAAAATAAAAGTTCTAACTCTTTTTTTTCCTTTTTTATATAAAGAAATAATAATTCGTTTTACAGTATTTCTTGGCACTCTTTTAGCAGAAGAATTTAAAACTTTTTGACAATATTAATTAAAACCTACTTTTTCACCAAAACGAAAAGATAAATGTTCCATAGAAATCATTTTAGCTAATTCTTCTTTTTGCAGTTTTTCAGAATATTGAAATAAAAAAATGTTAGAAGATGCGTACCCGGAAATTTGTGTTTGAGATCGATCAACTCCCATTTTTGTTAGATGTGTTGCCTCCAAATGCTTCTAAAATGATCCATAACTACCCGCTTATTTGTATTTATAAGATGTTCAACAATAATTGCAAATTACATCGAACATTTCGTCGCCTTTAAATTTCTTCGTGAAATGAATGGCGAATATGTCGGAACTTTGTCTTACTTTTTGAATAATTTGTGTACCTTACTCTTCCTTTTATTGTAAATTCTCATCGTTAAATTTAGATTCTTGAGTTGGAATTTCCAAATTTTTATTTGGATATCCCTCAAGATTATATTGGTCGAAAGTGAAATCGAAGATGTCGTTTGTAGGGAAAGATGAATATTGTGTTTCTCCGATCTTTCCCTTGCCCTTAGCAGAACTCGAGTTTCCTTTACTTGCAATTATTGGAAAATAATATGTAACTTGAAAAATTGAATAAAAAATTAGAGAGAATAATTAGCGATTGGAATTTGAAGAAATTAATTCACAATAATTTGGACAAATAATTGGAGATTGGACTTTGAAGAAATTATTTTTCAATATTTTGGACAATAATTTATGAGTGAAAATTAGAGAGATTGTAGAGTAGAGAATAATAGAGCAGAGAGAGTAGATATTATTTTGTGTGATGAGATTGTAAATGGAATGAGGTACTTATAATAAATCCAAAAAAATTATTTTTCCATAAATACCCTTGAAACTAGCCATTATGTAGCCGTTTATAGTTGTCAGGAGGGGTAATTTGGGGTTTCACAAAATTATTTGAAAAATAAAAAAAAAATTTTGTTGGAACCAACTAAAACCTCCGGTTCGAACCGGTAGAACCGCAGTTTGAATCGGTGGAACTAATGGTTCTAGCCATTTAATATAAAATTCAAAATCTGCTTGGAACAGTCGGTTCCAACTGTCGGTTCTAACCGGCTGAAAAAACCGTCAGTTCCAGACGATTCCGGCCGATTCTAGGAACCGCCGGTTCATGGTTCTAAAATGGTGAAACCAGAACTGAACTGTAGACCACCGATTCTGATTCTAGTTCGGACCGATTCTGATCCCACCAATTTCGATTCCGATTCTGAAAACCGTAATACGGCCGGGTCGTACAGTGGATTTAAGGTGAAGAATAAGTTAAAGAAAAGGGGCAGCCGCTAGGTGTGTTGACTTCCATTAGACGCGACAAATAAAATATTTCCTCCGAGGGCCCCGGTCCATGTTTAATACAACAGATCAACATATATTATGGACTTAAAGTTATATAGTAAGTTGATATAGATTAATGGACAGTATTAATTTTTGGGAAAAATATTTTTTAATTTCCTTGAGTTTTGGCCTAATTATTTATCTTGTGTCAGCCTTTACAAATAAATATTTTTTTCTAAGCATTTGTAAAACTGATTTAACTCATCTTTGAGTTTTAGCTCCGTTCAACAATAAGCTCCTTCCATCGAAAAAGTGGCTTTTTTACCGTTATGTCAATGTGTAAAGCACAAAATGCTCTTATATATTTGAAGGGTAAGACTACTATATAGAATAAGTTTTTTCTATATCAATAAAGACAAAGGTTTAAGCCATTAGATTTGTAACTTATAATTTTACCCAACAACCGGTTAATGGCTATACAAGTGCATTTAAAATCCATCTTTTTTTATTTTTCTATTAAATCAAAAACTTTTTTATTTTAAATTATTTGAAGTAAAGGATAACAAAAAGCCGTCTTCTTTCCTGTTTCTCTGATCTCTGGCTGCTAGTTGGACTTTTTCAGCTTATCCTTCCTCTTCCTCAATAGTCTCCTGAAAAGGGCTAGAGCTCCTAGTCCTTTCAAAGGAATTTATACTGTTTGGACTATGTGAACTGAGATGGGCAGAGATGCGTTAGTATTCAAATCTGAGAAGGGCTTCACTGGAGTTTGTAATAGTACATGCGAATTGAATAGGAGTGTCGATTGAAAATAAATGCGGGTAAGAATTATAGTCATCACAAATTACTGGATAATTCATAGGTAGAGCCTGTTAAAGTTACAGCCACAGCTCCATTCAAGAAATTGATGTAAGTATTGTTGATAGTTTTTGTAGAAATTTTGTTAAAGTCATTTAGATTTTGTTGTACTTTATTGAAGTCTAGAAGTAGTTGAACTACCTTGCTTTTAGGTAGGTTTGGTGAACAACCTTCCTTGACTTATAGAAGTTTGGTGAACAAACTTCCTTGACTTATGGAAGGTTGGTGAACAAACTTAGAATAAGTTTAGTATAAATGTTTACATTATGCTGTAATGAAATTAATGAGATGTGAATATTTGTTTCTCCACACTTACAAAATCTGTAGATTTTTCCTTCTCTGCAGAATTTTCCTTCTCTTTCTTATTTTTCTGCTCTTCTAAACCAACAAATGGTATCAGAGCAACCTTGATCTCAAAGGGCTGTGTGTGTGTTTGAGTGAAAATCATAGAGAAAGACACCAAATAAACCAGAATTTGTGAAATTTTCTGTTTATTTGCTTTTCCTTAAATGGCTTCCAGCAGCATGTCTCTTTCACCACCTCATTTTAATGGGGAAAACTACCATGTTTGGGCTGTGAAGATGAGAACTTATTTCAAGGGGCTTGGATTATGGCTGTATGTGGAGGAAAACAGAGTATCTCCACCTCTTAATCAAAATCCAACCCTTCAGCAGATTAGACAACAAGAAGAAGAGGTTGCTAAGGCTCCAAAAGCTCTGTCTTATATCCATGCAGCTGTTGCAGATCCTATCTTCACCAAGATTATGACATATGAGACAGTACATGAAGCTTGGGAGAAGTTAAAAATTGAGTATCATGGATCTGAAAAAACTAGACAGTGCAGGTATTTAATTTAAGAAAGGAATTTGAAATGTTGAAAATGAAGGATAATGAAAAGGTGAAAGATTATGTTGATAGAGTTATGAAAATTGTAAACCAAATTCGATTGTTGGGAGAAGAGTTAGAAGAGAAAAGAATTGTGGAGAAAGTTATGGTGACTCTCCCTGAAAAATTTGAAGCCAAGATTTCTTCTCTTGAAGATACTTGGGACATGTCACAAATATCATTGAATGAGCTTTCAAATGCTCTACAAGCTTTAGAACAAAGAAAAGCCTATAGGGAAGAAGAAAACATTGGAGAGAAGGCTCTTCTAGTGACTCAACAATCAAAAATGAAGAAGAATTTCAGAAAAAAATTGGAGGAAGGACAGATTTCCACATTGTCCACATTGTAAAAAAACAAACCACACTGAGAACTACTGTTGGTTTAGACCTGGAGCTCAATGTAAGGTTTGTAAGCAATTTGGTCGCACCGAGAAAGTTTATTCTACAAACTAGAATAAACAAACACAAGCCCATCATGCACAAGTCACCGAAAATTCTGAAAAGTAGGAAGAACAACTATTTGCTGCAAAAGAAATCAAAAAATGCGATGTCTCAATTGAAGCTAAAGAAGCATGGCTTGTTGATAGTGGCTGCACTAACCACTTGACACCAAACTTGGTGAATTTCGATAGCTTGGATACAAACTATTCTTCAAAAGTCAGACTTGGAGATGGTAGGCTTGTTGATATCAAAGGCAAAGGAGATATTATTGCACAAACTCCTTCAGGTACAAAGCGTGTTTCCGATGTTCTTTACATACCGGAGCTAAATCAAAGCTTGTTTTCGGTTGGTCAATTGCTGGATAAGAATTATAGTTTGCTATTTAAAGATAAAACTTGTGAAATAAGTGATCCTTCTGGCTCAAAGTTATTTGCTGTCAAAATGAAATGGAGAAGCTTTCCTCTAAATTTAAGAAGATTCGAAGAAGAATCTTGCTTGAGTCATAAAGAAGAATCTGATTTGTGGCATAAGAGACTTGGTCACACTAATCTCAATTCATTAAAATTGCTACAATCCAAGAAGTTAGTTGTTGATTTGCCATCTGTAGTTGAAAATAACAATGAATCCAAAGCCTACAGAATTTTGAATCCTGTTACTAAACAGGTGTATGTCGCCAAGAGTGTCAAATTCGATGAGAAAGGTGAATGTGATTGGAGTAAAATGGAACCAGAAAATTCTAAATCAGTTCTTGAACAAGATCATTTTCAGCAAGAGCAAGAACTTCCAGTTGACAATGAAGATGAATCAAATGAAGATGATTATGCAATTAGAGGAACAAGATCCCTAGAAGAAATTTACAATAGATGTAATGTTGTCTTACTTGAACCAACTCAAGTGGATGAAGCCTTAAAATTGTCTGAGTGGAGAGCTGCCATGGAGGAGGAGTTGAAGATGATTATGAATTTTCATCAAGAGGATCCAACTAAAATACTTTGTGACAACAAATCAGCTGTTGCTATGGTTAAGAATCCAATCTTCCATAATCCAATCTTCCATTGAAAAACAAGCATACAAAAATCAAGTACCATACAATGCATGAAGCTGAAAAGGAAAATAAAATTCAGATTGTTCATTGCAGTTCTGAATACCAAACAGCAGATATTTTCACCAAGGCATTGCGAAAACCAAGATTTGAATTTCTTAGGAATAGACTTGGTGTTTGTCTCAACTCTTGCATCAAGGAGGAGTGTTAAAGTTATAGCTACAGCTCCATTGAAGAAATTGATGCAAGTGTTGTTGATAGTTTTTGGAGAAATTTTGTTAAAGTCATTTAGATTTTGTTGTACTTTGTTGACATCTAGAAGTAGTTGAACTACCTTGCTTTTAGGTAGGTTTGGTGAACAACCTTCCTTGACTTATAGAAGTTTGGTGAACAAACTTCCTTAACTTATGGAAGGTTGGTGAACAAACTTAGAATAAGTTTAGTATAAATATTTACATTATGCTGTAATGGAATTAATGAGATGTGAATATTTGTTTCTCTACACTTACAAAATTTGCAGATTTTTCTTTCTCTGCAGAATTTTCCTTCTCTTTCTTATTTTTCTGCTCTTCTAAACCAACATAGCCAAAGAGCCGAAAATAGATATTTCTTTTTAATTAATTATCTCTTCAAAACTTCATTTAGAATATTAATGGATGAATTTCTCCATCTTGCAGTTTTGACTGCTCAAGTGGAGTCTCACTCATGGAGGTAAAAGCTTTTTTCCCTAAATATTTTTTGACTACTATTTATCTAACCCTGCCAAATCCCATAGTAGTTTGCGTAATGAGACACCCTTTTTGGCTATTGTTTGTATGTTAAATAATCTTTAATATAGCCCAGATCTATTGTTCATAGAACTTGTTTGACAAGAATATACAATAATCGGAAGCGTACCTTGATCCATAACGGCAGATCTATGTTATGGGTTACCTCGTTGGGGCAATTCGATTGTCACCGTAACAGCAGATCTACGTTTCTTCACTCTGGCCTTTTGTCCGTAAGTGCTCTCTTAATGGTCAGAGAATAATCAACAGCTGCGGGAGTTTCTTTTATGAGCTCTCTCAAACAAACTATCTCCGTATGTGTTTGAGGGAGCCGTCACACTCTCTTATTTCTGTGTTAACCCTAATATGTTGATTCCTTTATCTTTTATAAGGCAGAGGAAGGGTATTAAAACCCTAACTGGCTCTTATCCA